>NW_013667525.1:204109-208676 GCF_000517525.1 Limulus polyphemus
GTTCATTATATTTAAAGTATTATACATTCATAGTTACTTAGGTATTTTATTCCTAATGTTAATATATTAGTCCAAAAATTAATACCCTCCAGTAGCTGGCACAGATAATCCATTGTGCAGCTTTGTGCTTCCAAACAACAACCAAAAATTAATTTCTATTGGATTTAATCAACAAACTATAATCAACTGAAAGTGTTGAAACTGTAAAAAAAGTTTATAATTTTTTAAAACGCTTTGTTCAGAAACTTAAAAAAAACTAAATAAAACATTTTACATATGTGTTATAGGTCACATGATTGGTTACCTTTAAAATACATCACACTTAGAAATTTTTGTTCGTTGACAATAGGAAAGTATTAGTGGAAGATGGGGTTACTAATTACAAATATTGTACAGAGAAATTCTAGTCTATTTTCCTACTCTATAACTAAATTGCAGCTTATAGTACTACAACACGGGCTATAATTCCAGTATCACAAGACACGTTTTTACTTATCACCTATAATAGTAAATTTGTTTTCATCTTTTCTCTAGAGCACCCACTTTATCACAACTGGAAGCAAACAGCAAAAGGTGGGAAGGATGCGGAACGTTGTTGGCTTGAGCATCCACATCTGTTTTTTTCTTCTTGCACTGTGTCGGACAGGTGAAGGGAGGTTGAGTCTGGTAAATGATATATCCCTACCATTATATGGGTTCTACGTCGGCAAACACCTCCAAAACCAGGATACATTTCAAATTTCCTCACAATGTAACATGTTCCATGGTATTATGCTACGTCGCCCTAAGCCTCCGGTGGCTCATCGGTAATTATGTTAACCTATAACGCTAAAACTTGAGTTTCAATGTCCGGGGTGGGCACAACACAGTTAGCCCATTTTGTAGCTTTGCTCTTAACAACAAGCAAACAAAATAATCATCCTGTTTCGTCTCCCGGTAGGTCAGCAGTAAGTTTGCGAGCATAAAACACTAAAAGCTGGGGCTCGATTACCCCCAGGTGGACACAGATAGCCCACGTGTTTCTTTGCTCTAAAAACAGCAAGGTTATTCTGTTGCTGCAGTTCTTTTGATTTTTATGTTTGGAAAAATACTTTGTGTCTTAACTTAATAATTTTATATATATAATAAGAATGTGGTTTAAATCTTTACTTGTTTTGTATTATGAATAAAGTCTCTAATAGAAAGTATAAATTTTTGATGTTTTTTGTTTTGTCTATACGGTTTCAAATAGGAAGTACAATATTGCAAAAATAAATTACATTAAATGAATACAAATATAGAACAGTCTTAATAAATGTATTTTATTAAATATATTTTCTTTCAAATACTTATGTGCTAATAAGTTACTACTATTCATAAACCAAAAAGTTACTATGTACTGGTTAAAACTTATGCCTTTTTAAATAGAGAACAAAAATTAAGATCTCCAGTTCTTAAAGCTGGAAAATTAAACATTCACTAATCATCTCCACAAATTATTTAAAGTATCAATAAGAGAGCACAGAAGTAATTATGGGGAAATAGTAAACTTATAGATATTGGTGAAATAACTAATTATATTGTACAGTATATAAAAGCCAAGTTAAATTTTAGTTACTTTATTAAATATCGTTTGCAACTCTGATTGGCTTTACTGCTCCTCCATTTTAAATTATTTGTAATTTTTGTAGAATATTTTTCTACAAAATATTTTGCTTTACAAAAAAATTTATAATATAATTTCTTATATGTTTAAATTGCGAACTACTTTGACATAAATTACGTTTTTACAAATAATGTCTGTATTTTACAATTTTGGGGGTAATTGTCTCGTCGTATTATGAACAGTAGAGAAAGTTTTCCGTGGATAATGTGCAGGTGGTTTACAATATCATTCTCTTGAGTTTACTGGACATAAAATCACACTTGGATGCATCATCTCTCATCATATTTTACAGACCAGAGCTTGTATTTACCCAAATGTAAAATAAATAAATAAAATAAGATCTTCATAGCTTACTAACCTGATAATATCGTTCTAAAGATGAAGACTGATCCACGTAGAAAAAATATACAAGTTAACCTGGTCCTAGGTGAAGTACTGTATTCTTGATTGATAGATGCTATCTCGATTATGTTCTCTTAACTTTTGAACTTTGTCAATTTACCAGCGTTTTTCAAATTGAACCTGATTCACATCGCATTGTTTTTCCCGTTCTGAATGCTACTCGTGCAAAGTCTAAGACACGTGTAACATTTTTCACACAAGTTATTTCTTCTGGTTAAGTTCGAATCACGTGCTGTATTATAAAACTTGTTTTTAGAGATATGTTATTTCATGAGCTTCCCTCTCGCAGCATCTTAAATCTTATCGTCATGTCTTCCAAGACTAAATAGAAAGATGTATGCGATCACGGCTCTTGTCCATACTGGCTTAATATACTTTGTATGGAACCCGGACCATCTTTGGTTCAGACAGAATAATACATCAGTAAGAGTAATGCAGAACCTATTAATCACCAAGTTTTACCCTAAGAATGTCAAAACTGTGATAACCACGCACAACAGTGTCTCACCTTCATCGAAACGATGGGGTTACCTGAACTAACTCGACCATCTTCTTGTGGGATTTAATAGAAACCATTCACTGACAGCATAAGAAACAATTCGTCATTTTTTGGGCTTCCGCGATAAGCCACTGTTATTACGTCACAAATGTAGAAGACAAAGGCTACCCTATGGAGGAGAAGCAATTATGGAAGTATTGAGAGTTGCCTAGAAACGCTTTCGATCACTTGTAAAAACTTACGTCTTCTTAGTTTTATTTTAAAAGTAGTTTTATATCAATATTAACTAAAATATCCCAAATTATGTGTGTATGTAAAAACCTTTACATATAAGTACAGTTTCAAGACCGCTTTGGTATTGATAAATTAATGTATCCCAGAAAAATTATCTGAAAAATATTAACCTTCAGTGGTTACGTAGGACAAAATTAGAAACTAATATAACTAAAAAGGCCTTTTCCGTCTCCGAGATCTTCGAAACAATTAAGCTGATTGTTTACTGAGAGACATGGCTTCTCGTAATCTATTATATGTTTATATGAATTTTGTAGTTTTCCCATGTTCACATGCCTTACACGTGCCTCGGATCTTCAAAGTTGCATCCAGCTGAGTGTTGCTAGGTAACTTGACAAGCTAAGAACTTGTAGAAGACATAAGTGAAACGCATTTGATTTACTGAAACGTCTGTTCAACAACTGGCCCTACAGCCTCAAAAGTGGTAATGAATGAAATGATTTTCTATGAAAAATTTAATGAAAATATAAAGGAAGCATGAAAAACAATAAAAGAAAAACTAAAGAAAAACAAAACCTCTAGTTCAAAATGAATTCCAGTGAGAATCCAACTAATATATGGATTGTAATCCACATCTCTGTAAAGATAAATACGTTCTTGTGATGTTTTCTTGTTTTTCATATTTATTAGTTGACCACTAACTTTATTATTTGTTTAAAATCCTCTGTCAAATTAGCCGTTAGTATATAACGTACATTAATATACGCAGTACACCTCTCATCAAGTTAATTTGTAAGCAACGCTTCTGTTATGTATTTCTGTTACAGATTTAGATCGATGTCATGAATAATCCAACAAAATAAGAACCAAACTTGCATAATCCATCAATAATCCAATGGAAGAACAAATAGTTCCAGACTATTCATCACAGGCTGTCTTTGCCCCTAATGGAACCAGTGAAATCTTTGGACAGCGAAGCCTTGAATGGGGATATATATATACACTGTATGTATATATGAAGCTAACAAAGAACACACCAGAAAAGCCTGTCTGCAAAGTATATATATATATTTCTTCTATGAAATGTTTGATATATATAGAAGACGTTCAACTATCATGACTTATGTGCCCTAAAGTTACTTTTATTAGAAAAAGATATGTTACCATGGTGATCTGTGACGTCGGTTTTCTATTAGTAACCATCAATACATTACAAAACTTATTCATTTGGATTGATTGCATCACGTTTGAGTTAATATAAAGTAACAGTTTTTTTATTGGGTGTATTACAATATTTTAAGATTATTTTAATTGTAACGAAAACTATTGTATTTATTGAAAAAAAGCTATTGTCACAGACTTATTATACAGTTTAAATATTTTTGTTATTATTTATAAACAACAGAATGTTCACGGAGAATGCCCGTTATATAACCTTGTGCATGTGCTAAATGTTAAACAATAGAACGTTGTACAATCTTTTACCCGGGTCAGAGGTAACACAACAGTACAATCTCGTTACACGTTTCACACGTAACACAACATAACATTCCTATTATATACTTGTGCACGTGCCAAATGCAATATAATAAAACGTGTCCTTTTTTTGCGTCCTTGAACCAGTGTCATATATATCACAAATAATATTCCCGTAATATGACCTTCTGCACGTGTCATACATAACACAACAGAACGTTCCTATTATACAACTTTGTACACGTGTCAAATATAACACAACAGAACGTTCCTATTATACAACCTTGTACACGTGTCAAATATAACACAAA
>NW_013667525.1:209676-224116 GCF_000517525.1 Limulus polyphemus
CAAATATAACACAAATGAACGTTCCTATTATACAACCTTGTACACGCGTCAAATATAACACAACTGAACGTTCCTATTATACAACCTTGTACACGTGTCAAATATAACACAACTGAATGTAAAAATTAATTCTTACGTTAATTTGTGTTTATAAGAGATCGTTTAAGAATGATTTATTATCAGTTTTTATACAGGATATTCAACAAGGCGCGAGAGAGACTCAGAAAATATACTGAAGATGGGAAACATTGCTCATTTATATATGTTCTACACTGATCTAAGAACAAGTAAGTTTATATACCACATTTATATTCTTGGCAGTCAAATAACCAACTCAGTTTCAACCAGTACGTGGAGTACATATTTCTTATTTAGTAAGTTTCAGTTTACTTAACTGTGAATACTTGTCACTTACACTTTAGTTACAACAGTTTTGTACTAATTATTATAATTTGTAAGTTGTAATAAATTATTAATAATAAACCTTAACAGATGTTACGTAGAGAATTTCTGTTAATATATATCTATTTTAAACACATTTACTTCCAGGTGTGTTTTAGTTGTTGTTTTTATCGCCAGAGAGAAAATCCCCATTAGTAAAGAGTATTAACATTCAAAGTATATAACATATGATCATGAGAATTCTATTTTAAGAACTTTGTATAACTTTTGACCATTATATGCCTATCCAAGGCTTTACTAGAGTGATGAGAATTTTGAAAAATGATCAAATATTTTGGGAAGCCAGCGCGTTTTGTCTTTGATTCTATTATAAGAATTAGCACGAGCCACAGTTAAATTAAACTGATTTTTTGGAGCTCGAAAGATTTTTCTGCCTCACAATGCCACAGACAGATATTGATGAAAAATCACTGATTGTTTCTCTGGAGTTTTTAAAAATATTTTTTTTGTGTGACATAAATGATGACCTTTTCGCTAAGCTTGGCCTAGTTTATTTTACGGTTTTTTCTCACGTGACCATAAAGATCCTAATGCACGCCATGTAGGTGTTCCATCGTTATCATTAAGCCAGTTTACTTCAAATATCCAATTTTTTTGAAACGTTTCTTGTGTATGTATAGATTTTTCTATGTGTAGAATTTTCAAGGCACAAAGAATGTGATTTGCCTTCTTCCGCATCTGATAGTATGTACTATCTGCAGATGTGGATAAGCATGTGTATCTGCTGTTCTTTATTGATCTTTTATATAATCCTCTTTTTGTCTTTACTTTTTGCTGCAATTACGACATAAATCGTTTCATTTCTTGGGTCAACTTCATGTGTCGACTAAATGAGGAAAGTTTCGTTCAGTCTCACGCAGCTTGTTTGCTTTTCAATTTTATTTTTCATTTTTTGCTTTGTTTGAGGTTTTTTCACACCAATATTTAGCTCATGAAGCACAAAGCCTCTTGAGTTCCGCCATAAGACACTTTGTAATATAAATTATTGCATTGTTTCACATGATTTTTAAACCACAGAATACTTGCCATGTGTCACTTCAGAACATCTTTGACGAGTGACATCCGGTATCAGAAGGAAGTAGTGTAAACATTAATTGGTTTCACATTTTAAGGCACATTCTCCTTATCATTCTTTGGGACAATATACCGAGTATTAAACTCTCTTAACACTGAGATTCTATACTATTTGTAAGTTCTCCAGGCTATTGTATGTTTTACGGGTTTTTTGTTTGTATTGATATTTCATGAAACTTTTTAATCTAAAAAAACACTAATTATAATTATAATTATTCATGTAATCAGCTAATAAAGGAAAACATTTAAGTACTTTCTCTTAACTGAATCTTATACCGATTTCTTACAAACCTCAACTGATGAAAAAGAGCCACTAATTTTAGCAGTGAAAGAGACTTCCATTCTATAATAGATTGAGAAATAAATTCACTTAAACAAACTATAGTAGTTAACCCAGCTCTTGAGAGGCGGAGTTGTCTGCCACTAGAGAGTGCTATACGTGTGTTGTGTGTGTATGTGTGGAAAATATTGTATAATATTATACTTATTATCTTTGTCTACATGTGTCCAAGAAAGTTCAGTCCTTTCTTATGAACAAGTAGTAAGTGGTGGTTACTCTATAATAGTAATTAATCACATTTATTATGTAGCAATAAGATTTACTGCAGAGTTTATTAACTAGATGTTAAATTAAAGTTAGTGAAACATTCGTTATTTGTGAATAGAAAATTTGTAGCTCATGTGTCTTGAAGTTAGGTAGCCTGAACATGTTACAATGAGTCAGAGTGAAATGTCTCCATGGTGTTAATGAGCCACAGATGGAAATGAAAAGAATGTCTATATGCTGCATACTGTCTTATGGAATTATAGAAACATCTTTGTCAAACATACGCAATTATATGTACATTGAAATCTGCATACAACCCTTAGTAACAATGCCCACTTTTGTAAAATACACGTAATATGGATAAATATATATTATTGAAAACAAAAACGTAAGTTGGGATCTCATTCAAATAATGGATAACAATAGATTTGTTAAAAGATGTCGTTAAAAATCTAGATACTGATGACGTAATCATATGTGAAAGTAGAATGTCCACCCTCCTGTAAGATAAAACTATAAAGCATCATGTGTAAAATATAATATTTTGTCAAGTTATATGGGTAGAATAAAGTCAAACTAGTGTAACAGTAAATTTTAGGCGTCTTTGTTTGGACTATTTACATATAAATGGTCGGGAAATTTAATTAAATACAGAACTAATGAATTAGTGTTCAGTGTCCTTTTTCACGACGATTTATATATAAGTGTCAGGAAATGTAAAAGTATGAATAATTATATGCATATAAACCTTAGTAAGTCAATCCGCTTACAGTAATACTATCCGCCTTTGTAGAACTTATTTTTGTTAAATCTATAAAGTAATATGTGTAAAATGGAATATTTTGTCAAGAACAATAAAAATCATAGTTATGTGGTTAGCATAAAGATAAACTACTGAAACAGTAAGATTGTCGTACGTTTGAATGTTAAAAAGTGTCGTTTTCAGGATGATAAGTGATTTACATATAAAAGTTCAGGAAATATACAAAGTATGATTAAATATAGATCTAAGGAATTAGTGAAGAGTTTAATGCATAGAACAACTGTGTTAGTTTTAGAACATAATTAAATCTAGCCATTGATTACATCTTGAGACGTGTTGAGACATCTGTAATGATATCATCATGGCAGCCTAGCAATACGCCCTCTGGTGCCACTTCGTGACACACTTTTTGAATAACTTCCCCCTGTCATGGCGGCCTAACAACATGCCCCTAGCAACAGCTCTCTGGTCAACTTCCATAGTCATGTCCGCCTAGCATGGCGCTATCGCCCTCTGGTTCCACTTCGTGGAACTACTACGCCATGCCCACCTATCATGGGGCCTAGCAACGCACCCTCTCTGATGACATCATTGTCTCCACCCTTTCCCGTCCTCCCCCGAGGTCGACATACTAATAGCCCAATCTGACAGCAGACAACTTCCGCCTCTCAAGAGCTGGGGTAACTACTAGCTATTGAACAACTAGTTATCATTCTGTTTCTTATTATTAAAAAATAAGCAGTATAAACTTTTTGTTTATATATTTTTTGTTCCCCGGGGCTCAACCAACGTATAACACTAAAAACCTGTGAGGAAAGCGCCAATAGTCCAAAATTGTATTTTTTTGTATTACAGAACCCCTTTTTATTTTCACTATGCGAACATACCTATCGTTTTGTTTCTGTTTAATTGCAGTCCTTCAGTTTTAAAGCCATAAAAATTGTTAATTTTGATTTTCAGTGTACAGGAAAAACACCCCAGTAGTAATTTAAATTAAATTTTGCCATATACTGAGCATGACTACAGCTGGTTAGGACGTATGAGAGGTCACGGGTTTCTTAGCAGCGCTAAAGCAAAGCAAGGGGGGAAACTGTTGTAAAAATAGAATAGAAATATTGAGGTTGGAGATTTAAAAATCCAAGTAAACATTCAATGACATCCATTTGCTTCGATCAATACCTAGATTAGTGAAGCTAATATTAAGCTACGGCCCTCTTGAGAATCGGCCATTTTCTTTCCATTATTGAGAAACTAAGGCTAAGACTAGCGTGCGTGTTAACGAGTGTATTGTGAGTTGTTTTTCAAGTGGGTTCCAACTCTCTTCTCTTGATATCTTTAACTTACCCAATTCGATTACAGCTTGGAGTATGTTCTTTAGTTCTCTAGCTCTGCTGAAAATCGAATTTATGCTACAACACAAGAAAATAGTTTAGTTTTTTGTTTGTTTTTCTAAATCTTTCCTAGTCAATTTCTCGGATACACAATTTCGTATTTTAGTTGTTCTTCCATTTTAATCGATATTTTGTCATCAGTTTGATTAACGTAATGTTATATTCTTTTTCAGACCAGGGTGTCTGACTATAGGTATGAAGTTATGACTGCCTAGAATATGTGTTTAGGGGGATTTTTTACGTTCTTCTTAAGCAGTCAGTTGGGAACCAGGAGTTTTTATGCTTAGTAAGACGAAGTAATTTATTATATACGTACTTTTGGATCTTTAGCCATGTATGACATTTACTGAAATTGTGTTTGGCGTTGTAAGTTATGAAAACCTTTCTATTTTACTTTCTGCCTCTATCCCTAACTCTATAATTGAAAAATTGGTAGATTTAGTCCAAAACACTAATTTTATAGTTTTTGATTAAACTAAACTCTATTTTAATTCTTACATAAGTTTTTAAGTGGTTAGATTTCATTTCATCACTGAAGACCGTGTACATTAACGAAAACGTGAATGTCTCTATCGATCTAGAGATAATTTGTTTTCGATAGATATTATATTAAAGTTTTCCTTTCCTGTTTCACTTCTCTTGTGATCTCACAAAACCTTGTTTGGTTGCCTTGCGCTTCAGTTTACTTAAAGCTGTCACTTGTCGAGGATAATCTATCTCTGTTCAATAAAACACGAGACTTATTCTGTCTCTCGTGAGGTCCAAAGAACCAGGTCACGCTTGAAGGAAGACTATTTTAACTTTTTTCTGGTCCTATTAATATATTTTTTCCTGACAGATGTGTAACATATACTTACTAACAAGTATTGGGATTGAATTGACCCTCATTAATCAACAAACCTATCCAACAATTCGTACAAACTTATCTCTAAAAAAATGTAAAATTAGTTTTGTATTGTAATACAGCAGTAAATTCCAAAACCAAACTTTAACCATATGGTGATTCAGCTTATGGTTAACCCAATTTTGATTAATCAGATGTTCTCTGTTTTTTTATTAAATTTTTAGACAATATATTTTAAGCTATTTGCTTTTATTCTCTTGAATAATATTTTTTCTTCTGAACCATTTTGCTAGAATCAACAAAGAAGTTTTTATTCGACGGATCTGATCCTCAGGTTCCGTTTAGTACCAATAAAATAATACATCATTAATTAGCCAAAGTAATGCTATATATTATTTTCCTAACCATCCACTTTGGGAGGAATGTGAACTCTATGATAACAAATTCTGGTTCACGTTCTTAATTTTGTTTCTACATATTTATAAGCAAGAAATTATCACAACACGGTCGTTTTCAGAGGAATGAGAAAGGAGTCAATAAACGTACAAGGACTATGCCACGAATTTACATTTGCATAATAAGCGACCCATTTAAGCAGTAGAGATCAGATTATTACTACAAACAAAACACTTCCTAGAAGTAGTTAATATGCATCTTCTAGTAAAATATCACAGCAAAATCATCCTAACGAGCCAGTCTCAAACATGCTACACAAACTGTTTACTTGACATCACGTCATCCTTGTATGTACGCTGTGATTTATTGTATGTCACTGTATCAGAATCTGTGGCCATAAAATGTATCATACGCCTACACACGTTAAGATAGCCGGATTGGTTGGACGATGGGTGGTTGTTTGCAAGATACAAAAGTGGTAACACATACAGTGAAATGCGCATGCGTAATACACTTAAATTTCACACGTTTGAGAACATAATATCTTGATCAACAAAAGATTTGGTCTGTTAAAATTTCATACAGTGATTGAGAAACTGAAATATTGTTTTCAGAGAGTTAAGCCTTATATCTTACTATAAAGATGATCCATTATGTGTGCGCATCTGTGCGTGTACATGTGTGTGTCTGTGTGTTAACGGGCTACTTTGTTGTAGGATTTTTGCCTGAGAAGGGAGAAAACATCCTGAAATAGGACGTCAAATTCCATATTTTTATAGGCTTTTGGCTTTGAACTTAAAGACACAAGTACTAATCAGTTAAATGAGTCAATTACTACCTTCCACAAAATAGTGTATGCAATTAGCATCTAATGAGGTTATTAGGGATTTAATAACAAAAGAAAAAAGGAAGGTTAACATTATCTAACATTGTCCTTTATGCAGTTTTTGCTTCCATAATGGGTAGTCTCTGCTAATTAATATAATGATGTTTGAAGTTAACTGCATTGTTTATCATGTTACAGTAACATGTGTTATTGAAACTTCTGTAAAAGAAATCATAATGTAAATGAACAAAATGTTGTAACATATCTTTGTAACAATTATATACATCTGGGGCTGAGCTTTGGCCTAGTCGTTGGTGTGCTCCAACTGTGAATCCGAGTGTTCATGGCTCGCAACCCTTTGCCACAAAAACGCACTTTGTTGTCTAAGGACAGTAGATACGCTGTAAATGTGAAGGTCAAATTCTACTATTCGATCAAACAAGAGTAGCCCAAAAATTGGCGGTAGGTGCTATTAACTAGCTGCTTTCCCTCTAATCTATCAATTCAAAATTAGGTGAGGCTATGCGCGGATAGTTTTATGTGGCTTTGCGCGAAATTCCGAAAGAAACAGACATGTTATATAACTGTATTAAGAAACATAACGTTCCAAAACAGTTGCACTTAAAATGATTTAATTATCATCGTTAGAGTTTGAGAGAAAGGAGATTCGTTCGTAACTAAGTGTAATTTTGTGTGACATTGTTACATCAGAAACAAACTATTCTTCCTACCCTTAGCGGTTTCAAATATTTCATGATCAGTGAAGCAGTATTTGGCGAAACAGCGCGAGCGTCTAAAGTAGCATAAAAGTAAAGCCTCGTTAAAGCTAAACGCCCGATTATGCTTATCACGTAGCTTTGACATATGGACTCGTTTACTTCAAAACGATATAATTAAATTTATCTTTCTACACGTCAGAAGTTAACTTTGGCTTTAATCGTGTGCATAGTTAATATTGTCGACTTTTTCCTTCTTAATAAAACACTTTACAGGAAGTTTGAATTCGATTACCTCTTGAACCAGCAAAATAACAAACTAATAGAAACCAAATACGCATCGACTGTACACATATTGAAAATAGCATCAATTTTGACGGGCTAAGCAGGTATTTATTGCACAATTTACTAATATTTATGTGAGAAGCTAGAAGATAGTATTTTTACAATTGATTGTCCGACATTCAAAAGTATTACTTTTCTATAGTAAATAAATTAATATTAACTTCTGATGAAAGCAAGTTACCTATGTAGAACAGAACCAAACATCAGCACAGAAACAAAAATAGATAATACTGTTCTTATGTTCTTACTTATAATTATTAGAATGCATTTCTTCATCAGTTGGGTACCCTCGCTGATAGCGATATATTCGCCAGTAATCCCATTAATATCTCACGAAGGTCGGCCATCTTAAGAGATTTAGGTTAGCCCTAAATCCATATACCAAGCTAGTAATCAAAATAAAACAATACAAATTGAAGCTAATAAGAATGGATATACTGATAATTTTAACCTATAATGTTAATAAAATTAGCATTGAAAAACAAACAATAAATTACAGCATACTTACAGAAGACATTATAAACACTTTTGACTTACTTCACACGCTATCGTGAAGTAAGTTTCATGTTCCTAGAAGAACTTGATATCAGTATACCATACAGTGAAAACATAGTAAACAGCATCGACAGGGTAACTGTAGAGTAACTTAACATCTGAGATTAACTGTGAGAACACATGTTACTGTTTAACTATAGAATCGCATAGAGGTAAAAAAAACAACTAACGTTCATAGGGATAGAATATAACAAATTAAGCGAATGAAATATTTGTGCAACAAATAGTAAGAGTACTGACACTTTAATTAAAAGATCGTCTTAATGAGAGGGACGGTATTCAAATACAATAAAATGACCTTTTTATTATAAGGAAGCTCGTCTTACTGTGAAGGCTAGCAATTTATAGGTAGAAAAATAACCTCTTTTATAAGGAAGCTCGTCCTACTATGAAGGCTAGCAATTCATAGGTAGAAAAATAACCTCTTTTTATAAGGAAGCTCGTCTTACTGGGAAGGCTAGCAATTTATAGAAAAATAACCTCTTTTATAAGGAAGCTCGTCTTACTGGGAAGGCTAGCAATTTATAGGTAGAAAAATAACCTCTTTTATAAGGAAGCTCGTCCTACTGTGAAGGCTGGCAGTTTATAGATAGAAAAGTGATCTCTCATTGTACATGAAAGTCATCCTATTGTGAAGGAAAATAACTTTTCTAGAGATAAAGGAAAGTTTTTATGGCACAGGAAGTTTCTGTTGTAAAAGGAGATTGTCTTCTGTTGGCAGATAAAGACACGTGACAGCTTATGTGTTATAAATGTTGTCTAGTGATATCGTCAGGGTAAATCTTTTAACAATATATCAAAAACTAGCTGGAGTACCGTCCCCTGGACGGAAGTTATGTAAATTCATGATTAATAAAAGGTTATCTTAGGACAGGATAAGTTGTTTCCCTTATATGTAAGTGTAAAAAATTAAAAAACGCCCATAAAAAGTGCAAAATATAGAATGTGAAACCGCAACTTTTTATTTATCTCCCCATGGACCTAATGAACCTTCATACCAAATTTGGTGAAAATCCATCGATAGGGGGCGAAGTAGTGGTAGAAAACGCAAAAACGCCCATAAAAAACGCAAAATGTAAAACTGAAAATTTGTATGTATCTCCTCAAGAATCCAGTAAATTTCCATACGAAATTTCGTGAAGTTCCATCTACAAGGGGCGAAGTAGGGGTAAAAAACGCCCATAAAAAACGCAAAACTGAAAATTTGCATGTATCTCCGCATGTACCCAACAAACCTCCATACCAGCTTTGGTGAAGATCCATCTGCGAAGTAGTTATATGGACATACAACATATAACAGACTACTAGTACTGTTATATTTATATAGATCTGAGTTAGAGACATTTTAATGCAACAAAGTTAAAGTGCATATTGTTTAATGTACTACTATGTCTAATATACCGTTAGTAAAACTAACTTTGATCATCTGAGGATCATGAAAATACTTAGATTCTTTGTGAACATTTTCAAGTAAAAAAAAAAAAAACTTTCTCGATTAACATCAAAAGGATTATTTGTAATAGATCCTGTAGAATGACGATAACACATACATTATAGAAACACAAATAGCACTAGTAGATAACGTAGCACCAAATATGTCGTAATTCTTGTTTCGTTGTTGTTCACTTTGTTTCTTCAGATACAAAAATCAGCCATAGGGTTAGGGACCTCTTCATGACGATGTTTTGGAGTGTCAAGACGAACATGTCACAACTCAGGAGTCCTTTCCACAGTATCTGTCTAGTAACACATTTGACAAGGCTGTCTCTAATTGGATTAAATGATGTTTTCTTCGAAATATTGGATAATTTTCTGAGCAGTGGCGCCTGTACAGGAACGACGTTGTGGACAAATTATTTTGTTGTATGAATTAAGTAATAAAGAGACGAAAAACTTTAACTTAATATTGCTAGGACTACTATTAGCAGACATTAAGAGGAGTGATTATCGAAATTAGAAGAAAGTTTGCTTTTAATTGCAATTTGTTAATGAAAAACAAAAACCGTTACGTAAATGGGATACTGGGTGACTTGTTTGCGTTTAGAGTTCGACTGAGTAACTAACTTAAAAAAATACTAAGTAACTTAACGCCATCAAACAGGTTCAGTCTCATTAAATGATTGTTCGAGATGAAACGTCTGAGAGGATTTGTCGCAAAAAATTCATTATTACTTTCTGTGGAACGAATAACGCGACTTTACAAAACAAATAACAGTGATTAAAAAAAACTAATGGAAATTTTATAGCATTTCTATTCAACACAGACATAAATAAGTTTACAGAACGCTGAGTATTGAAATCCGTTTACTTATAAAATGTTACCCACATTACAAATTCCTCATAAAGAATATCTATAAAAAATGATTTATATTAAATAAGACATTGTAAATTTGCGTTTTAATATTGACCGATATTAAAGTCTTATAATATGATACTTCTCACTGTATCTGTGATTTGTAGCAGAACTCTGTAAATATAGAAACAATCATGATATTTAGGACATACAAATAGTTTCTTTAGTCAAGATCATGTGATTTTTATTTGGGTTAGGGACTTGTTATTATAGACCATTAATATGAATAATCGCTAACATCTTGACACAGTTGACTATTATTAATGTCAAGGATTCATTATTCATAGATCATTGTTATGATAAGTGAGTTTGATTAGATTTCAGGGCTCATTATTTATAGATAATTTTTATGAATATTTTCTAACATCTTGAGTCAAATGATTATTATTAATATTACGGGCTCATTATCTTTAAAAGATTGCCATGAAAATCTCCAACACCTTGAATCCAGTGATTTTTTATTAGTTAAGTTTCATTGTTCATAGATCAATTTTATGAATAATCCCTATCATACTGGCACAACTGAACAGCTACACTTCCTTCTCCCTTCGTTCACGATATTGTGATTACAATTCAAAACTTAACGAGAGTCTTCGCGTCTCTAAATATGAAAACAACTAGTTCACATTTTCTGGTAGTGTTTCAACCAAAGAAATAATACAAGGAAAACGTTTAGTATCTATCTATGATCAGTTTCTAGTATGTACACTTCTCTATCTACGTCTGACCTATCTGCCTATTTATCTATCTATCTAACTGTGTCTGGTCTGTCTGTCTATCTGAATTTGGTCTTCCTGTTTATTTTGGTATATTTTAGAGTGCAATGTGTTTCAAACACGTTGCTGGTGTACTCAAGAGTGCAAAGCTTTTCAGGCTTGGTGCTGGTGTACTCTAGAGTACAAAATGATTCAGGCTTGTTGCTGGTGTACTCAATAGTGCAAAGTGTTTCAGGCTTGGTGCTGGTGTACTCTAGAGTACAAAATGATTCAGGCTTGTTGCTGGTGTACTCAAGAGTGCAAAGCTTTTCAGGCTTGGTGCTGGTGTACTCTAGAGTACAAAATGATTCAGGCTTGTTGCTGGTGTACTCAAGAGTGCAAAGCCTTTCAGGCTTGGTGCTGGTGTACTCTAGAGTACAAAATGATTCAGGCTTGTTGCTGGTGTACTCAATAGTGCAAAGTGTTTCAGGCTTGGTGCTGGTGTACTCTAGAGTACAAAATGATTCAGGCTTGTTGCTGGTGTACTCAAGAGTGCAAAGCCTTTCAGGCTTGGTGCTGGTGTACTCTAGAGTACAAAATGATTCAGTCTTGTTGCTGGTGTACTCAATAGTGCAAAGTGTTTCAGGCTTGGTGCTGGTATATACTAGAGTGCTAAATATTGCTGGTGTACTCTAGAGGACACAGTGTTTCAGGCTTGACGCTGGTGTACTCTAAAGTGCAAAATGACGGCATTGTAGCATTTTGAAGGTTTGGATGTGAAGAAGCAAAATTCTGAAAGGAACACTGAAAACTGTTATTTCTTCTTTACTTTGTTCACAACGTTTCACCAGATTTGCTTAGCATCATCGGGTGATATACAAGAACTGAGGTTTGTATCTCACCTGATGATGCCAGGTAAACCTGGTGAAATGTTGTGAGCAAAATAAACAAAAGTTTTACAATGGAGAACCGATAAAACACTTATGTGAATTTTAGGAAAACATAGTTTTTCTAATATTTAATTCATGCTATTTATTCTGTTATTCAGAGGAAGTTGAAACTATCTATAGCTTACCTAATTGTAAAAATCGTTTAGTTATTTACAATAAGACTTCCATTCACTTGCTAGGCGTTATGTGGATATACTGATGGATATATAATTTAAAATAAGTTACTTACTTTAACAATAGTGTTATGAAATATTATACAGATAAAAAAACGCCTTTTCTTACTGTAATTCGAGATACAGCTCTGTTCTTTTCAGAGTTTACAGGTAGTTATGATACACAAGCATTAGCTGGAGGATGCTGATATGTTATCTATTAACCCTAAAACATGCCAACTGTTAAGAATATAGTGGGCTCAACGCAACTGGATTTATTATAATGAAGAATGCAAAACCTTGACAAAAAATTTACCATTTTTATATAACTAAGTAACACAATTTACGAGCAGTTCTGATGCGATTAGTATTCTAAATCCATATACGAATATTTTTAGAGAACAAAGGGGACTGTCTAACTAAGAATTCAATAGGAGAAGCTTTTCTTTCACGGTTATTAATCCGTTCAATGATATAAACCCTTCTTTCACGGCTGAGAAGCCTTACATCGACATCCTTGTGTGACTGTAGAGGTAGTCGAAGGGCTTCTTGCAAGCTGTGGTCTACCTCAGGCAAAACATCGGTGTCAGATGAACAGATACACTGACACCTACACGGCTTGCAGCTGTTCGATAAGTCAAGATCTGTCCAAGATAAAGAGATTTGTTCCATAGATTTTGATCAATAGCAGTTTGGCCTTTACATTAAGACTGATATGTCTCAATATTGGTTCTAGGTCACGGTATGAGAAGTCTTTTTGGCCTGCCTTCTGCCGAGTAACTCAAAAACAGTTAAATGTATAATGAATAAAATATGGCATTTAAATCGTTCTTTTAAAGGTTTAATTTTCCATGCCAAAATACCATCCGAAAAGAAATACAATACGGATCTTAGTATGAAAATCTCAGCCTTTGTTCGAGTGCTGCTACCAGTACCTTTTTAGGGTTATATATTTTTGTTTTAAGTTCACTGGAATGATAAGAATAAGCTTTGCGTCAAATTTCAGTCATTTAGTTGTTCCATGAATTATCTGTTGTGTCCTTGGAGATATTTTACCGAAAAGAAAAAAAGTGATACACATTTTTATCAAAACTGAAAAAAAACAACACAAAAAACAGGTTATTACAGGATTTCATATGATTTTGCGCAAATCTACACGATGACTATCTGTGCTAGCTAATTTGAAAGTAATAAATTAGAGGGAAAGCAATCAGCTCTTGGGCTATTCCTGTTAGACCGAATAGTGGAATTAGACCATTATCCTTATAGAGCACCCGTGACCCAAAAGTGCGAAACGTATTTTTATTTGGGGGGGGGGGCAGTAATGAACTGCTAACCATTGGTACGCGCTTCACCCTCCTATAAGAACAGAGAAACCCTTACCCAAAGAGGTAATTTTTTCCCATAAGGGTAGAGAAACCTATATATTTCGAAATCAGGGGTTACTTTTCCCATGAGAACAAAGTAATCTGTGCCCCAAAAGGCCCGAAATAACTTTTTTCGTGAAAAACAAAGAAACATTGACTAAATAGTTCAGAATTTATTCGTTTTTGTGAGAACAAAGAAACCAGTGTCTAAAGAGGTCGGTAGTTACTCCTTACGTGAAAACAGAGAAACCTATGTCCAAAAGTTACTTTTTGGAGAAATAAGCGGGTTACTACTTTAAATATATTGTGCCTTATGTCCTCGTTGTTTTTAGCCGCGGCATAGCGGCTCATAGTTTTTTATTTTATTTTCAAGTACAAACTTTTAGGTCATAGCTCCGTCATCTACTGACCAATTTGAGATCTAATTACAGTTTTAAAGTCTATTGATTGATTATGTTACCACATCCAAGGTCTCATAGATTAATTTACTATAATTCTACCTAAAAGAATTTCAATCTGAGGTTTGGCTCGTAGAGATCCTGATGCGTAATAAAATTGAATCGTGTATACGCGCGCCTCACGCTTTGTAGTGCTGGCGCACAAACATATATCCAATAAAAAGGGAGGGAGGTCTCATAGACTGATTTACTTTAATCCTGCCTAAAAGAATTTCACATGCCGCGGCTATTGAGGATTCCCTCCTCTTTTTTTTTTCGTTACTCGAGTTTATTTTAAAATATATATGATAATACTTTTTAGGTTGTTAATTTTCTTTTCGTTCAAACAGTCGCAAGCAATTTTTATCATTTACTTTGAAAAGAAATGCAGTTTGTTTGTTTTATATTATACAAAGGATTGTATATAATTCCCTTACTTTATCCCTGCATGTGAAATAATATCAGGTCGTCAAGAAATTAATTTCGCTTTTTTTAGATGAAAAAACCCGAACAACTTGTATATCAAAACAAAACATTTATTAAATTAAATAGTCTCCATTCTTATTG
>NW_013667526.1:0-6841 GCF_000517525.1 Limulus polyphemus
ATATTCTTAGAATGAGATATTTTTTTAAAAAGGTAAGGCAAAGGAATAGCACTTTTAAAAAAAAGCAAGCTTTCAACATTATCCTGAGAAGCGAAAAACCTAGCACAACAGAGCGTATAAGACAACAACAAGCTCCAAAACCACACCTTAAGATAATCGGGAACAATGCTTTTATTCGTGAAGAGAAGACTATGGCTACTAAAGAAAGCCATTTGTCCTATAGTCTCTGTAATGAAGCTAGACGTATCTCCTAATACCGTTATCAAGATAATGAATAACATAATAAGGCTATGAAAGTGAAGACGAGATCTCACATGCTTCCAACCACACTTCTAAATCAATGGTCGAAGACACTGGAATCACACCTAGCCATTCAACTGTTCCCGATTCAACTCAAATATATGTTTATAAATTTGGCCGTCTTAAATGTGGTATTAGAAACTAACGTGGGGTCTGTGGTTGTCAAGATGTGTTGTTTGTGATTGACCTTGCCACATGTGATGAAACTTACGTGTCCAGAAATATTTGCATAATAATCACCATCATGCATAATACAATCAGTAATAGAGGAAATAGTTACAATGACAACACGTCTCCTTAATCACTGTTCTTGCAAAGTACAGTTATTACTGAGTGTATTTTAGTATCCAACAAAAATATTTAGCTTAGTATAACAGATTAGGCTTCTTATAAAGAAAATATTATCCAATTTCAATGTTTAAAGGATGTGATAGCTTAAAGCAACTACTCAGTAAAACCATTTAGTTAACGTGAGTAAAGAATAAAAACAAGAATGCCTGTAAGAGCGTGAAGCTGTATTTAATTACAGCATTTCTCCAAGGTTCTCAAAATGTATTTAGGAAAATTCTGTCCAGCTGTCAAATATTTGTAAATCTGATTTGAATATCGCCGTGAGGTGTTTATATGTTTTTAAAGTATAAAGTAATTTATATATGGATTATTTTGGATTGTTAAAAAATTCAAGTTAAAGCACGTTGTTATTTGATCCAAATTTAGTGTACGGTATTTCTTTTATTCCAGTGTTGTCCTCAGAGCTGCAGTAAGTTATATACAGTGTAATAAGCCTTGTGACGACTTTTATGTGTGTGTGTGTATGTTATGCTGAAAATATTTATTCGTTTTCGTAAGGCTTTTCATATACGCCAGTTCCTTTGCCTGTGTACTCAATATGCTTTCACTTATAGAACATATAACTGAATATCAATATCACATTTTGAAAACAAACTGAATATTATGCCAGTTAACTCGCAATTCACTAGAAAGCTAACAGTTCAATTGAATTTTCAAACCTGTTATTGGATTTCGTATTTTAATGTAAATTTTGCTCAACTGAAGTTTAATCGTACTTTTTTAATCCCTGTTAACTAATCAGCTGAGCTAGCTACATTGTACGGTAAGGTTGCTAAAATTGTATCATATCAACGATAGAATTAGTTAAGGTTTTGATAGCACTGATAGAATTAGTTAAGGTGTTTGATAGCACTGATAGAATTAATTAAGGTGTTTGATGGCAATGATAGTATTAGTTAAGGTGTTTGATAGCAATGATAGAATTAGTTAAGGTTTTGATAGCACTGATAGAATTAGTTAAGGTGTTTGATAGCACTGATAGAATTAGTTAAGGTGTTTGATGGCAATGATAGTATTAGTTAAGGTGTTTGATAGCAATGATAGAATTCGTTAGTTTTTGATAGCACTGATAGAATTAGTTAAGGTGTTTGATAGCACTGATAGAATTAGTTAAGGTGTTTGATGGCAATGATAGAATTAGTTAAGGTATTTGACAGTACTGATAAAACGTACGACAGCATTGAACAAACTCTTATTTCCCTATGACAATGATAAGAAAGCTTCTAAAGTCCCATGATACACTAGGCTAACAAAAAAGTCGGTATATTTTTATGGTAAATTACCTAGAAATCAGTTGTAGTAAGCCATTTTTTGCTGTACATATTGTAAATAATTGTTCCTTCATTATTCTAAGATCATAATATGGTTTTTATTAAAACATTGCAAGTCATTTGTGGTTAAAGATCTTCCAGATTCAATGTTCCAGTTTCATTTTGGGAAGGGCTGGGAGTAGCTAGTGGTCAGCGTGCCCGAACTATGAATCCTATAATTTATAGCGCTTGTCTCGTTGTCGCAGAAACGCGCACCGCATTTTCAGGTCGTAGGTGCTTTATAATCGTAACAGTAAAATCTCACTGTTCGGTCAAAAAAAAAGAGTAGCCCAAGTGTTCGCGATGGGCGTTGTTGAATATATAACTGCCTTCCCTCAAGTCTATCAGCTCAAAATAAGGGACAACTTTACACTCTGGTATACCTTTGCCCAAGAATCCGAAACGAACAAAGTTTATGGGAACTGGAATTATTTTGATTGTGTAACGAAGTTGCGTTTCTTGTTGTAGTTGTTGTTTGTGTTTAATAAGCAAATAAGAAGATGAAAAACAAATAATTTTAAAGTTTATGCTGAAAACTCAGCTTAACTGGGAATGTCGTTTATTGCGATACATACTTAGATACATAGTGGTAAGTTAGGTTTACATATCTATATTATTTGATTTGCAGGCTAGAGGAGTTTAGCACTGCCCAATGCTCAAGCTCTCCTCCCTCCAGTTATGCACGTTTGTCAATGCACAGTCAGGTTTACATATCCATGTAAATAACGTATAAACTTATGCTGTCGTTCGTTATATTGTTTACAGCCATGTGATCCCATCGAGATTTCTGTTATATTATTTCCTGTGATATTAAATATTTAAGTAGTCTAAGGTTCAAGACAATTTTATATCTTACCAGCCCAAATCTCTGACGCCCCCATCTCGAAGTGCAACTGGAAGCGTGTTGTTTCGGCTCAAGGAAAGTTTAATGCTATTATTGCATATTTAAGAACATACCCGGGATGCATCGTTATGCAGTCTGGTTTATAATACAATTCTAACATAAGCTGTCAAGAAACGAGACAATTCTATTTATTTTTATGTTTTATTTTTCATTCTCTTGACATTTATGTACTAACAGAAAATATGGTTAATAATATGTTTCCTGTCTCTCACATACAAAGCACGCATAGCTCTGATTAAAAATACTAAAAGGGAGATTTGGTTCTCAGTAAAATTGTCACTGGAGAAATGTAGTAACAGAAACCCGTTACTTTGGAGATATAATGACAAAAACCCGTCTGTTAAGAGATATAATAACTGAAACTTGTCACTTGAGAGATATAATAACTAGCATCTATTACCCGCTATTGACAGTAACCGTTACTTGTTACCTAGAAACTGAAACTTGTATACTTGGGAGATATAATAACTGAAATCTATCGCTTGAGAGTTGTAATAATTGGTACATTTTACCTTATTCTGACAGCAACTGTTATTTAGTCCTTGAGAATTATCTAGCTCTTACTTGAGATGGATCTTCATTAACTTCTACCCTGTTGTTAAAACCTCAATAAATGTGACATATTATATAAAAACAGTTGCAATAACTCAACAATAAAAGTAACTGCATCTAAACCTGGTACCTTTTATGACTCTAACGGTCATCTATAACACTAGCAATAGTTGCCACTTGAGAGTTATGGTAGTTGTTACCTGTCTTTCTAGTCAGAGGTGTAGGAGGCAATATAAAAGTTGGAGGGGGGTACGTTTTATTTGACTGAAAGAAACGAGGGAATGTGCGCCAAATGCGTACACATTATGACCATAGTCCAGGGTTTGCCTTAGGTCCCTGAATTAAAATGTATGCATTCTCCTGCTTTTACTGAGAATAACTTTCCTATTTTTGTTGCATTTTTTCTGGGATAGATTGAAAAGTTGGGGCCCTCACTGATTAGTGTTTTGGACCTGTTACTTTTGAATTTCAGTAATAACTGTTTCTATTTCCCGTTGCTCGAGAATCTCATTAACTAGTTATCTATTACTGCCAAGAATATCGTTAGCAGCGAGGGTAAAAACTGATGAAACAATGAATTCTAATTATTATAAGTAGAAAAGTGAGAAAATAACATTTAGTTAGTTATACTGATGGTCAGGTTGACTTTGAGTTTCACTCTAACTTTGCTCTGATCGGAAGACATTAATGTTTATTATCTACCTATCTTCTACTTGCCAATTTTTTGTTCGATTATTTAAAATTTTTCGTTCAAAGCTACACATAAGGTTATCTTGCACATAGCCACCTCTAAATTTGAACCGAGAAACTAGTGCGAAGGCAATTATTCAACAGGATCCACCGCAAACTATCGGGGCATTCGTGCACTGACCGAAGAATACGATTCTGCTGTTACTCTCACAACTCACTCACGACCCCAAAATGAGGAGCGTGTTTTGCGCAGTTTGGACGCGAAGAACGAATCCTCCTCGTATTCGTATTTGGAGATCGTTAATCACTTGACCACGCTGGACTTATTATTATTTTCGAAGGTTTTTATACGTACGAAGAACTCACATTAACCACAAAGACTGTGCGCTGATTTTATTCTCGTATTTATCGTTTATATATATATATATATATATATATATAGATAGATAGATTTAATCATTGTCTACACCACTTAATAAATTATTTTATTATTTTAAAATAATATTGCCTAAGAGGTGTACTTCTTCCTTCAAATAAAACAGTGTTGGATGGGATACTGTACATCTGTTTTTAGAATAAACGCTCCATATAATGTAAAGAATTGTAGTTTTTAGTTTGTATCTTTTATATTTTTATTTTTATGCTGTTAATGATGCTAGTCGTCTTGTAATCCTAAGTATTTACGTTAATACAGAAGTTTATGAATGGACATTAACTTAAATATGCATGTTATGCATATAGATAAGTGATAACCGCAGTGTGTGGTTCGATATAAATTATAATAAGGCACACCGTACATTAAATATATATTTATATATACATATGTGATTGTATATATATATATATAATTGCATGTGTTTATGTAACAGATTATTCCTTCCATATATATATATACACGGATATACCGGCTAAGTGTAATGTAAAGTGGATGAGTGTTAGACGGTAGCAAGTGTCTGCTATATCAGTGATAGCAATTGATTGATGAAGCTAGTATTGGATGAAAATGATTTCTTTAATCTATCTTGACACTAGAACACCTGGGTCTCACAACTTCTCTTAGATACATTTTTCAACACATACACTTTGTGAAGACAGTGGGGATGCACCTCGATTTCTTTATTGATTTGCTCTGACATCTATAATTTTACAGTTTCTTGTACATCCGCAAAATTTGGCTACCTGCTCAGTGTTATTGTATTGACAGTTGTAATTATCTCTGTACTAGTGAATGTATATATGTATATAAATTTTAAAATGTATCGAAGGAACAATTCTTTTCACAAGGCGTGTTTAATACAAATAGCTCGTAGAAGAAAAAACAACAACAACTGTATATATTTACTCATTAAAGATTGAAATAGCTTTAACTTCTTAAACCTTTAAAAAGTAATTGAATGTCTACTCTGATCACGTTGTATTTGTACATTATCTGGAATCAGACTATTAAAATACACCGCCTAATTGAATGTCTACTCTGATCACGTTATATTTGTACATGTTCTGGAATCAGACTATTAAAATACACCACCTAATTGAATGTCTACTCTGATCAGGTTGTATTTGTACTTGTTCTGGCTCAATAATTGTAGTTTTCTGTAGGTAAACATGTGCAGGAACTCTTTAATTCAAAATTTCCTTTATGTTTTCTATATTAACTTTAAAGATAGCTGTTACCGAGTGAGTGGTGTAAGTGGGTGGTTGATAGTTGCAACCTGGAAGAGCCTGTGTGTAAAGTTCCGTGTACATGAAATATATACTTTTACATGCATTGTATTTAACAGGAATTTTCAATATAATTTCGTGCAAGTAAATAGCTTTCCTTGTGTTTGTTTGTATCTTTTATATCTCAAACTAAAAAAAGGCATAGATTAGTTACATTACTGTCATTAAATTAAACTTTTACAAACGGACTGTTCATGGATGTTTACGTTTTGTTAACCGTTAGATATCAATGGCATCTTTCCTATATCCAGTCTGTTTAACTTACTAAACGTACTTTACTTTCGTTACTGTTCTTAATACATTTTGTTTTATTTCTGATAATGTTTCTTACTTTATACACTTTATATATTTTTCCAGTATACGCCTATCTTCTTTTTTGTATCTCACTAACTATTTCCATTTTAAGTTTAAATTGACTTCATTGTCTTTTTTAACTGATTATATGAATTTACTTCCCTTTCTTTGTGTTTTCCTGCAGCTTAACTTAAGCTCGAGATCTTATAACGCTAGCATTGGGAATTCGGTCTCCAAGTACATCATAGATGATTCACTGTACAACTTTTCTCCTGGTTAATTTTGGATTCTCATTTAATGTAATAAAAAAGCTATGAAAGTATTAAAGTTTCCTGAATCAAATTTATCTGTGTATTCAGAAGTTTCTGTTCGGTTGATTCTTTTGTGTTTAAGCGCACAGCTACACAATTGGCTATATGCGCTTTGCCGATCACGGGTATCGAAATCTGGTTGTTAACTGAGCCACTTGGAAGCTGTTCGGTTGAATGGGAGAAAAGATCTTGGACTATTCTTTTTCTGTATATACATTTATGTCCGGTTGTTGCTAGTGTAATTATAATATTTCGTTTAAGTAGGACGGTAATCAATTCTTCCACTCTATCTTCTTTGTTTGTTTTGAATTTCGTGCAAAGCTACACGAGGGCTATCTGCGCTAGCCATCCCTAATTTAGCAGTGTAACACTAGAGGGAAGGCAGCTAGTCACCACCACCCACCGCC
>NW_013667526.1:7515-15903 GCF_000517525.1 Limulus polyphemus
GTTTGGTGTGATGGGGATTCGAACCTGCGACCCTCAGATTACGAGTCGAGCGCCCTAACCACCTGGCCATGCCGGGCCCACTCTATCTTGAAATTACAAGCTGACATTTCTTATATTATTAGCCCGAAAACATTACAATCCAAACACCTACAGGATAAGGTCGGTCGCCTGCGGCTGAAATTATTTTATAAGCAAACAGTATCACCGAAGTTATGGTATGAAGGAATGTAACGTTGGATTTGTAAATAAATATGCTCGTTATAATAAAGATTTTTGTCTCTATTTATCTTATTGATGATGTCGTTTTATGTATGGGTAATTGGGTTTCATTTGGATACACCTTTTAGAAGCTAGAAAATTACAAATGAATATGAAATTAAGCCTATTACTTAAGTGGCACAATCAGCTTACCACGATTGAAAATGATTATTGCTGTTAAACACAACCTAATTAAGTCATCACTCATTCTCAATAAGTAAAACTTATAGACTCATAAAATATTGTATATATTGTACATATATCTCGGTTCTTTCTGTTCAAACAAACGTCCCCATTGCTGTCGAAATCCATAACTATAATATGCTTTTCTCCTTGAGTGTTCCCGTCTTATATTGCGTCGTATAGATAACGACGACTTACTGACCTGGGATCACGTAGATTGAACATAACTGACTGGTATTGATGATGTAAGAAACCCCCACATAAAACTGTTTCCACGAGGCGCTTTGTGTTGATTAATGGGATTCGGTATCAGTTCATAGCTTGATTCATGATCGTTGGGATGTAACAGAAACACACTGAATGAAAACATATATTCAAAGTTAAGATACCACTAGCGTTAAAGCGTACACACACTCACATCAGATGTTGCTAGAATTTACAACATGGAACATAAAAGTAAAGTTAACGCAAGAAACTAGGATTTTACGTTCCGTTACAGTTAAGAGGGTTGTGTGCCTTCTCACTCTCAAATACCAGAGAAATACTCTAAAAATAATTTCATGTGAAATCATACATGTCATTAAGTCAGTGCAAATGTTTTAAAATAAATATAAATCATGTAATTGATGTTACTTGTTGAGACACGTTGAAAATGTTAAAACATGTATAAGCACATTCCATTTATTTTGCATGAGCCTGAAAGGAAGATAAATTACTCATTTTGTAGACAAGCGTCTCAAAAGACTTTTAGCGTGTGAAAACGTGCTTATAGGGATTTATACGGTTACGCCACACCCCTTTAGATGAAATATTCAACCCGAATAAACAAGCACTGCAGGAGTTTCTTTTTCTTTAAAGTACGTGATAGCATGATCCGAATACTTTCCACAGTTACGTCATAACACTTTACATATAATATTCAACCCAAATGAATAAGATACTAAGATAAATTAATTTCATGAAAGTCTTATTTTTCATAAGTTTTTTTTTAGAAGATGATACTGAGATAAAGAATTATCACGACGAAAACAACAAGAATGGATTAAAAAAACATTTTGTTTTCACACACTCAAAAGCCTTTTATTTTATTTTTTAGAAGCGTGGCGTGTTCATCAAATGGTGTAATGAAAATCACATTTAAAAAGTTTAATGATGACATGTGAAACTTAGAAGAGTATTCGGTTACCTAAACCATCGGTGGCAGAAAAACAGTTGTTAAAGGCAAAGAAATTAAACAATTCGAGTGGAGACATGTGCCCTTGGGTTCACCTAGTGCATACGACCGAAGGGACATCTGCAGAATTATGCTGTGAATATTGGTAACAAAGACTACACTTTTTCAGCAAGAAAACAATTTTCTTTTTAAGTACCTAAAATTGTGTTGTTGTTTTTTTTTTGTAATTTCTTAATTTTCTTAATTTTATTTTGGCATTCAAAATTATATTGCTACTCAAACGATTATAGGTATGAGAAATTTACGTGTACAAAATGTTTAACTTGAAAATTTAATCAGGAAGTTTTTTTTGTCTTTAAAAAAAACACATTAATATTAGCTTTCTACCATTCCAAAATCAATAGTTCAGACAGAGGCCATATACATTGACATATTACTAACGATTGTTTAATATATTGTTTTAATGTCATTGAACTTTGGCGTATTAACGTAAAAAAAAAAGCTTACAGGCTGAATTACCACGATAAAATATAAGATTTTGTTAATCCACAAGCTTTCCAGCCAATTAAAAAGCTCTTCGTCAAGTGGAGTTACAACAATAGACAATCAAAATCTACAATAAAAATAAATTATATGTCTAACCTAGTGGTGCTTTGAATATTTTTATTTTAAATACGCTCATATTTTGGATATATAGTATGCATATATATATATATGAAATATAAGTATTTACATGCACTGGGATAATTAATCAGTGTTTGTAATTCCATCCTATATCTATATCACTTATAGGCCAGTAGGCACACTCATATGTTCATTGATATTATACAAACATGTGAACAATATACACGAACTGCTCTCTACGTAAAGTACTCTTCCTTTAGCTGCGAGCTTTTGGGGTTCTTACTCGATGAAGTTTCCAGAAAGAGGACCGAAAGCTCGCAATTAAAAGGAAAATATTTAATATAAAAAGTAGATCGTGAATATTCTTGACATATTAATTTACCAATGTTATGAGTTAAGAAACCATTATACAAACATGCCTATTAGATATACACCTACGACAAATATTTTATAACAAAGTAAACAATATATCAGAAAATAAAAACATTCATAGATATAACATTGTTTATTAATAGATATAAATTATTGTTATTATTATCGATTTACAATTACAAAACCTATATTAGAAAATCAATAATAATGGGTAACTGGCGTGTGAGCAGCCTCTGGCCTTCGTCGTTGGGTTCGACATTACACTCATTACAAAATAATCTAGGCCTAGCATGGTCAGGTGGTTAGGGTGCTCAACTCGCAATCTGCGTGTCGAGGGTTCGAATCTCCGTCACATCAAACATGCTCACCCTTTCAGCAACGGGGGCGTTATAAAATGACGGTCAATCCCACTATTCGTTGTTAAAATAGTATTCCAAGAGTTGGCGGTGGGTGGTGATGGCTAGCTGCCTTCCCTCCAGTCTTATACTGCAAAATTAGGGATGGCTAGCGGAGATAGCTCTCGTATAGCTTTGCGCGAAATTCAAAACAAACAAAACCAACAAACCTTAGACACAGCATACTACAAAAATTCTAAATCAGAATTTGCAGCCGCTAGACTCCCTCCTACATCATAATACCCAAGTTATAAATTTGACTTTGAAGTAGTTAATTGGATTTCGTGTCGTGCTTTCGCGAGTGGAGCACACAAGCCATCAACGTGAGGAATAAAGAACTGACGGAGAGACTACCGAATACAAATCAAATAACTTTCTTTTACTTGTACACTGTTGAGCATTTTATCTATATCAAAACTCTCGAGGTTATCTTGAAATAACAATAACTCTAAACCATTGGATTCTTCGTTTTGAAGATCTAGGTGTTCACTAATAAGGCCTTCTATTACGTTCAGTAACACAGACACAATATTAGTTAAGTTATCAACGAGAAATCCTCTCGGTCATAATATGTAAAACTGTGTTAACCATTTTTCTAAGATATCTTTAAGTAATTAATTTCACTTTAAGCATTTTCGAATTACTATTTCTCTAGTACAGTTAGTATTATTCACTTTTATCTCTTTATACATTATTGAACCTTAAGTGAAACACTGTTAGACTAGATCAGAAATAGCATACTTACAAGGAGTTTGTGCAGCGAACTTCTTGTAGGTTCTGGATTACTGCCATCTTTCGTCTTCTAGAGTTGGATTAGATCCCCAGAGCAACTCGATGGGTGCAAAAAAGTCCCATTTGGAGTCGGAAACACGGAATTATTTGCACAATTTCTAGTATTTTTCCGATTGTTCAAGAAGTTTAGTAGATCTACTTTTAAAAGTTGTTCTTATAACTCGATTGGTACAAATGGGATCTTCCATCAATAAGTAGACTATTCCATCAAAGTGTAACCAAAATCCACTTTGTTACTAGTCCTTACAGAAATTATTATTGTCCCTTATCTAATATCTTTGGCGAAATCATCTAAGACAATTAACTTAGATGTAGAGCGACAAACCGTGTAACTCAGACCTCTTCACTAAGATTATCTCAACATACCACGTCTGTCTGGCGCTATAATTCGTAGCTGTGACTTTTATCGCCTCTAAGTTGAATACATGAAATGTGGCTTTAGCTAACTCGTGCAATTGGCTTTAAACTTGTATCTTCCTTATCAAGACACATAAGTGTCGTGCGGCCAAAACAACCTCCTGCAGGACACACTGAGTGTTATTAACAAGAGTGATAGTTTAGCGATATTCCACCTTCTGTATCATGGACTATGTTAATCCAAACTATCACATATTTTCTGTGGATGTACTCTACTGGACGTTTACTTCACACATCCAATTTCAAAGCAATCCATTAAGAAATACCTGAGCTATAACATCTCCACTTTTCATTGAGTTTCTTACCTTTTTATTTCACACCAAAAGTAAGGAAACTTTATTTGATAGAAAAACATGCTTAACTTTTATGAATTTTTTTTCAAATTTGGTACACAAATAGATCTTTTCAACCTACAGTTAGGAGTCTCATTTGGTGTAAATATAGGCCACCTGTGCAAAGTTATTCAACAAAAACTCCACAAATTTGACCATAACTTTTGCGCATGCCTACCGAAAAGGTCACGTGAGGTATCGGTCTAACATTTTTACTACAGTTTCATCTAAGAGTAAAAGTGGACCGTTTTTAGGTTTTTGGCATTCGAGTTAAAATACGGCTGATGTACAACAGCAAAACTGAAGTGTGAAAGCATGTGCAGATACACAAGTAGTAGTTAGGCCAAGCAAACTAGGTTAGCACTTTCTAGCTCAGGTTTTCAAAAGAATCATACGAGTGGACAGTTATTATTGGTTATTCACTGCCGACTTTTCAACACAAATTCACTAAGTTTAATGAAGTTATACTAATCAAAGAGCGTTTAGCGTCACCTGATATTAGCTTAAGCAACTAGCATAAATAATGATGCTTGATACGGCTGTACCAATTGCATGGGGAGGGGGTGACAAGAAACTATTAATATAAGTTCCATGGCGTTACTATAAAAGAAGCTATTAACACTGTTTTATAGAGAAAAAGCGGCCACCATATATTTTATAGAATCTGGTTGGTTCTGTAAATTAACGGTCTGTTCTGAATAATATGTTTGTGATCCTAAAGCTGATGTTGGTTACTATCGAGTGTAACTTTCTTACTTGTGTGGTTTGTTGGTATATATTGACAAAAGGGCATGATATCTAATCAAAAACACTTTAGGTGTTAAAAATAGATGCCCCAAGTTGCACAAAAAAACGCGACCCAGCTAACTAATGAATAAATATTTGCTGTAAAATTCTTATCAATGCTATAAATATAGCTACCAGTTTGACCGCCAATTTTGATTTCATTCCTCTACGTCGTACACTCAATCCTTTTTTAGCCGCACTTTTTTTCACACCTAAGGTGTTTTTATTTAATATTGGTAGCGTGGTTCACTAGTTAGAGTCCACATTTTTTATAACATTTTTGATCTGCTGCTTTCTCCATACTATACGTTACATACGTAATAAAAAATTAAATGTTCCATTTGAAAACCTTTAAATATGTATATACTTAGTCTTTGTATTCCACAAATACTTCACCTTATGTTGATACAAGCACGGTTAAATGTCTGTCCTATAATAACTTTGATGAAGATGTAATGGTGAAACGTTGGTTCAATTAATAAATTAATTACTTCTAGAGAATTGTGGTTGTTTTTATATACAATCTAGTTCTAACGATTTCAAGATCCGACTAAACTGCTTTCTTTTTTTACACTCGGAGGTTTTGTAGAATGTTCATAAAGTCAGAAGTATTTTGTCACTTGATCAAGAATCATTATTTTTTTTCCCCAAACGTTTATTCGTATTAAATCTTATTAATCTGTATATAGAACTTTTACAGTATTCAACTGTGACAGACTATGAGGTTTAATACAGGTTTTTTCATCAAACTTCCCACAATTTTGTCTAAGGTTACATACACTTTTAGGTATTAGTATGTACCCTAATTGTGTGTAAAGCTAAAATGTTTTTCTTTGATAGATTGTTTAGGCAGAGTATTCATGATGAATAAACTGGAATGGACGGCAACTGCCTGTTGTAAAATACTTTCGAAACGTCGTCCTCTAGTAATTCAATATTAGGGAAGCAGGTGTGCTCCTCTGATTTCTGAGAAAAGAATATAAAAGAAAGGCATTTAAAAGAAGCAATAGGCTGCCAGTAAAAAAAACAAAAAACAAACTAGTTCTAAATCTGTGTGTTGTTTGTTAAAGTAATAAAGGCAATTTATTATGTATATTAATATGAGTCAATTCCTAAAATGAATATGTACAATATTAATGAAGTTGAAAACATCTCATAATCATAGGGGTTCGATAATCTCAACAGCAGCTAAACAAGAGAGGCAACCAATCCCCCAAATAAATTCCTAATGACGTTACTAAAAACACATTACTAAAAACCAAAGAAGAAGCTATAATAACGTGTCAACCACACTACACAGTAGAATCTCGACATTCAGGGCACCATTCTGACTGTGTCCAAGTGCCACTATTATCAAACATGTGCCACTCAAAGCTGGATTACATACTGACAGTACAAAATCTCTGAATTTTAAGCCCCCCCCCCATTTTGTTTGGTGTTTGCAGGACATGGGTGATCATGAGTTGCATGTTGTCATGACATGGAGTGTTGTCAACAGGAGGTCTGAGGAGGTGGATTAGCTGTACCATTTTTTCCTTATTATTGGTCTCAAAGTTTCAAAATGCTCCTAAACATTTCAAGTTATTTTCTGTGTTCATTTTACTGCCCACTACTGAAGTAGAAATCCACTGAAAATAAAGCAACAAATCACCAGTTGTGCCATTAAACTGTTTACATGACATCGTAATACGATACTTTCGAGAGCAACAAAGCATGAGCACAAAATTAAGCCGACTTGACCCCTGCTCCGACAACACGATGTGGAATTTATCAGCTTATGTATCCTACAGTGTTTACAACAAAAATTCCCTAGAGTAATATGATTACACTTTAAATCTGTGAAAGCATTTGTTACAGTATATCGTTCGGACTCGATCCAATAAAGACCACAAGTATCTGCCAACGAAGCCTTTCGCCCAATGCCAGGGTTCACCGGGCTGGCTGGGTTACGACAGACATACAAGTGGTCTAGGCGCAATTTACGTCATCAGATGCGTGAATAATAACTGTAATAGCGTGAAGTAGATTAAATAAGAGAAGTATCATTCCATTATCATCTTCAATTTTACGCAAATCATTTAAAGATCAAAATTACGCTGAGATTAACAATACAATATTATTTATTTTTAACACCAGTTATTTATTACCATCATTTTTAGTTAAACTAACTTTACTGTCATTCAGAAGAATTGGCGACCCAGCGAGTCTTCTGAGTCTTCTCGTTCCAGGAGCAGGTCAAACAACCTCGGCTAGCCTATGCCTGAGAAAGTTAAATAAAGTGGCGAGATTTGGCACACTAGCAAGGTTGTTATTAATGCTAGTTTTCTCTATTTCTCCTTAAAGCTATTTATATTCTAAATATGCATGCACAAGCACACACACTCAGACATTATGTTTAATCATAACACTTTGTTTTCTTTATGAGTATTGTTGCCTTTATGTTATTACAGCTGAAAACTTCATTATAACTGTTTATTTAATAAATATTAAAGTGGTAAAAGCCGACAGAAGGAAGATCTTTCTTAGAATGTTAAAGTAATAGACAGTTCATGTGTAACCTAATTCATTTACACAATTTATAAAGTAAGCTTACAAAAAAAAATTCAGTATGTAAACCACTTGTCGTCTTAGCTTCCACAAATATTGTGTAAAGTTACACATGCTTTGTGCAAAAATAAAAAATATACGTATATGCAGTTTGAATAGAGTTTTTTAAACATTGTTTAACAACATGTAAGAGCTTGGAATGGTTATTTCATTGGTGGTAGGTGTCCAGGATCACTGATGAGGAGTGGAATTCTCCGAAACTAGTTTACACAAGATGAGAGGTCACACACCCTGTTTTACACAATATCTTTTGTGTATCTTTACGAAATAGTTTCAAGGAGTGTTTTGAATCATAACGTTAGAATATAGAAATAGAATAGAATATTTAATTCAGTTTATATCTTATTACAACAATATAATTTGAGAAAAGGAGGTGTCTGACCGTCGGCGTTGCACTTAGCTGAGCCAATTTGTATCACGGTCAACTTTACATAGTTAACGTTGGTTA
>NW_013667526.1:16782-18158 GCF_000517525.1 Limulus polyphemus
GTCGTCTTAGCTTCCACAAATATTGTGTAAAGTTACACATGCTTTGTGTAAAAATAAAAAAAAATATACATATATGCAGTTTGAATAGAGTTGTTTAAACATTGTTTAACAACATGTAAAAGCTTGGAATGGTTATTTCATTGGTGGTAGTGTCCAGGATCACTGATGAGGAGTGGAATTCTCCGAAACTAGTCTGGCTAGTTGAAAGTATAAGTTTATACAAGATGAGAGGTCACACACCCTGTTTTACACAATATCTTCTGTGTATCTTTACGAAATAGTTTCAAGGAGTGTTTTGAATCATAACGTTTGTATAGAATATTTGATTCAGTTTATATCTTATTACAACAATATAATTTGAGAAAAGGAGGTGTCTGACCGTCGGCGTTGCACTTAGCTGAGCCAATTTGTATCACGGTCAACCTTACATAGTTAACGTTGGTTAACAGTTTATGTTCCTGATGGTAAAAATATTGAAAATGTTGCTTACAAGGAAGTTTTCCAATATGAAGTAGATAGTCTTTAGTTTTAGACCGTGGCTTGAAATATCAAAATTCGATATATTTTGTAGAATTTGGACACGTTCTACTTGCAGAAAAATATAAGTTGGGAAAACAGTTGGTTGGTTTGTTTCGAATTTCGTGCAAAACTACACGAGGGCTGTCTGCGCTAGCCGTCCCTAATTTAGCAGTGAACGACCAGAGGGAAGGCAGCTAGTCATCACCACCCACCGCCAACTCTTGGGCTAGTCTTTTACAAACGAATAGTGGGATTGACCGCCACTTTATAACTCCCTTTTGGCTGAAAGGGCGAGCATTTTTGGTGAGGCGGGGATTCAAATCCGCGACCCTCAGATTGCGAGTCAAGTGCCCTAACCACCTGGCCATGCAGGGCCTCTGGGAAAACGCATGTCTGAAGGAAAAATACGCAAAAAACAGTTATATGTATAGGTGTAAGGCTTACCATGTGCAATCTTTTATGGATGCATGTTAATTTCTGTATGTGTTATTGAATTTAACAAAAAAATCTTTTTTCTGAGACAAAAACTCTGAATCATTATTTTGTTGTAATGCTGCAGCATCAAAATGAACTTGTAAAAGCCAATTTTCAAAGAATTGTTTATGTCGTTTTGTGCTAATAAAAATATTATATTTTTTATATTTTAAACAAAATTTACGTTCAATAAGCATGTTTGAACATTTTTTGTTTTTATTTGAGTTGCACATAGGTTTGCTATGTAATTTTCTAAAATTTTGTTTACAAATTTAATATATCGTTGAGTTTTGGTGATTCTGTTAACAAGTGCAAAAACTTGAATAATTAATTCAGAGTTTTCAAGGAAATGTGTTATAAAATGTTTTTGCTGTTAATATGTG
>NW_013667526.1:18983-20611 GCF_000517525.1 Limulus polyphemus
CATCTTTTTATATGAAACAGATGATTACCATATACTACAGACATGATCTTTGAAATAAAAAATTAATTTTCATGCATCTGAAAATCTTCTCACAGCTATAAATAGCACATTCTTCATTCTGAAGTATAAAAGAAGTTTCCCAGCAGCTTCCATACATAATATCAAGTGATGCTTTCTGTTAACAAGTGCAAAAACTTGAATAATTAATTCAGAGTTTTCAAAGAAATGTGTTATAAAATGTTTTTGCTGTTAATATGTGCATAAACATGGATGACCATTTAAAACCTTTGAAGGTTGGGGGAGTACTCAAGTATCAAAATTGTCGTGAATGGTTTTAGTTTTAAAAAACTTTTAGAATGATCATATCTTAATGATCAAACATTCGATTTTTGTGTGGTTACATAAGAATACGAATTGAGCGAAATACCACAGCTCTATATTTTATCACATTTTGACACGTACTACAAGTATATACATAATATATATTATTCGCAAACTAATTTAAATATACACAATTATTCACATCTTCTGATTCGTGCGGTTAAATCGAATCCAGATTTTCAATATCTTGGAATTACTTTGTACAAACTGTATGTTCGTTTAGAATATTAAAGAACATTAATAAAACAAGTCAATCTAATAGTGTGTAAAGCATAGATCCTGCTTAATTGGAGAATGGTAAATTGAATCTGAGAACAATCGTATGATGAAAAGGCATTAAGGCACCTGCGGCATGCGTTGAATATTGGCTTTTGAATTATATACTTGCATTATTTCGACACCATATGTTGCTGGAAAACAAGGGTGATATTCAATATCAATTTATATGATGAGATTGTATATTATCTTTAAATGATTGTGGTAAAGGAGTGGCCATGAAGAAAAAAGGAGCTGAAATTTTGTATTTTTTTTTTCTAGGGCAGGGCATGTTCAGCGATTGGCGCAGAAGAACAAGTGACATAAAGGTTGAGTCATGTAATCTCATAGCAGGAGAAGCGTGCGGTAGACTATTAAGCCATTATGAAAAGTGAAATAGATCATCACAGCAATAGTATGGCACTTGAAGGCAAAAGTCTAAAATAAATAAAGTAAAAACGAGCGGGATGAGACTATTGGTCAATTATTAACTGGGATTAAGCATGTGTCTGACATAGCCTGATCTGAACGGGAAAAAAACCTTTGGGCTAAAAGTTTTACAGCTTGCAAGTAGCTAACTGTACGTTAAGGGTCTTATCGATAAAGGAAGTACAGGCTATCTGCAACTTATCTATTCTTTCTCAAAAGTCTCAGTCATATATGATTATCCCATAAATCTTGGCATTGAGTTTACTATAATAAACCAGCTACCAAGGGACACTGATGCACAAGATTATGCTCATGAGAGATATTAAATATATATATGTTTGATGTATTCAAAATTTTACAGCATGAAGCATATACAACGTTTGTATTGATTTTATTCTTTCTTACATAAAATAGTTTTATTGTATACAGGCCGGACCATTTACTGTGTCGTATGAAATCCAGTTCAACAACTAAACATCAAGGGTAATCTGTCATGCCCCCCAGTGGCACAGCGGTATGTCTGCGGACTTACAACCCTAGAAACCGGGTTTCGATACCCTTGG
>NW_013667526.1:20621-26814 GCF_000517525.1 Limulus polyphemus
ATAGCCCATTGTGTAGCTTTGTGCTTAACTTCAAACAAACAATCTGTCATATCTTCTAACATTAACGACCTCTTCGTTCACTAACTATTTTAATTTCAGACAAGGAAACATTACATTTAGTAGCATAAATGTACGTTTCAAAAGATAATTTAAAGATTATGGAAATACATGTAAATTAGTTACCTGCAAATGATAGAATGGTTCTATAGAAGTTGAGTACGTTCTACTAAAACGATTTTGAAGCCTGACGATGTCGTCATATCGGTATTTCTGGTCATGCTCTATCCGATTACCTTAACAACTGCCCTATAGTGTAGTTTTTCACTGCGAAAGGCTTCTTCATATTATATTCATGCCCAAGGCATACCACTGCACTTTCCATAATCGATATAACGCACGAGGAAGACAGTTTCCAAAAACCCGTTTTGATAGTCAACCCATAAGAGTTGAGTCCTGCAACTTTACAAGCAATTTTTCATAAAGAATGGCATGAATACCTATTCAAGTTGGAAATGTGACTGAGCGCAACGTTTCTATGTGAAACATATAAGAAAACATTTCCAAAGTATTTAATGATGTACGTAATATTTCAATCAGTAAACCCTAAAATTGTACTAACAGCAATGAAGGATTCTGAATTTTGCCAATATTTCATCGCATCGTTAAGACCAAGTTTCTTTTTTCTCAGCTGAATATGTACTACATCAAAAAATTAACGTAGAAAACATTTAAAACAGTGTGAATATTACACCGATTCCACAGATAAGTGTGTCATTAATTATGCACGCATTCCACTTTTGCTGTTGTAATACCTCACTTTTGTTTCGCTACATTTTACATGTGCTAATCAGACTGAAAAGAATGTAACCCATTTTATCTTTAAATTTGATCTCAAACTGTTGTTGTGATCATCTGAATTATATCAATTGTTCCTAAAAATACTGTGTGGCAAAGCCCTTTTCACTGGTTACGGGTGTAGGATTTTAAGTAAAGTATTGACTGTTAGAGCTGCTGTTTGAAGCTAGATAAACCCAGGGACTAATGGCATTTCGTTTTGACGTAATCAGATTTGTGCAGGGAATATTACCTCAGAACAGCAATTGGAGTCACTATCAGTTTTTAAATGTTAAGAGAAGACTAAGTTCAGCCCTGCAGTGCACAGAATCACGCAACTGGTTTATAAGCGATTGAGTACTTTATATAAAAGCGATTTTGAGGCTTCACCATGTCAATACCATCCATAAGGTCACGTTCAATCGTACTCTGTTTGACGGCTGTTAATCTGAACAATGGTCTTGCAGCGTAGTTTCCGTTGCAAAAAGGCTATATCACAAGGCTGTCACATCAAATGCGTACCACTGTTCCATGCAGACTTTTAATAAAATATCTAGTGTGCAAAGAGATGGTTTCCCGGTGCCCGTTTCAACAGTCCACTTGCACAGCAACATTGACCGGTATTTATTCGAATGGAATAGTATGAACACCAGCTTCATTCTGTAGTGAGGTATGCGAGGGTTGAACAAGAGATATCATTAGAAGTCTTATCTTGGTAAACCCATACCACGTTGGTCTCATTTCGATGTGGAGTTCCTTCTTGACTAAGTTATGTACTGTTGCCTGAGACACGTGGACAACTTTTGCTACTGACCTATATGTTTATGGATTCTCATCTCTTACAACACGCCGTACTTTGCTTACAACGGTTGTGGTAAGACATGTTTCTAAATGTCCTGGTGGCCCAAGTTGGTCCAAGTTTCTTTGTTTCATATGCCTTTAACTACAATTCTAAATCCCCAATATTAACACATCTTTATGATCTGAATGCCTGAATATTTTGTGGTGGAAAAGGCCTTACATAGTCTTACCAAAAGTAATTACTATTTGGTGACGTTACACTACTTAAAAATGCCAATGTCAAAATGTAGTTCTGATAGATGCTGTTTCATCGCAACTTTATATCGGTTATGTTTGCCATGTGATATGCATATTATATTTAATGTAACGTACTCGCTACTCCGTAATCTTTATGAATAGTCAGGTTTTCATGCTTTTAACAACGATTTGTGAGGGTTTGATTCTGAAATATTATATAATGCAGCTATTTTGATGAAGTACAGCCAGATTGTGTGGAGTCATCAGTATAAATGGATTGAGATTGGGCTTTGAATAAAAGAATTTACTGCTCGATAATATGTCATATTAGTCATAGTTGTAATTAAACCAGGCCCTGTTCTGCTGAAGAAACGAAAAGAAAACATAAAAGTCATGGACTGCTTAGAAAAAAAGGCTTGAAATATATTTCGTAGAATACCTTAGGGACCCATTTGTATACAAGTCAGAGACCCTGCTTTTTGTACTGTTTGAGAATTGTTTGTTTGTTTTTGAAACTAGCGCAAAGCTACTCGAGGGTAATCTGCGCTACCTGTCCCTAATTTAGCAGTGACAGACTAGAGGGAAGGCAAGCTAGTCAATACCACCCACTCCAACTCTGGGACTATTGTTTTATCTACGAATGACCATCACATTAATAACTACCCCTCTCCTCGTGGTTAAAAGGGCGAGTAAGTTCGGAGACGAGGATTCAAACGGGCAACCTGCAGATTGTGAGTTGATCTCCCTAACCATTTGTCTGAGAAATAGGAAAGATTCCCCCTTTAGCTATCTGCTGATTGGTGAGAACTATTCACGCAGATGCAGATACTGTATCAATGTCAGAAAACAAACTTATTACAGAATATATATATATATATTGTTAAATGTGAATCTTTCAGGCAAGTTTGTTCAGTTTGAAACTGAGGGTATGCTATTTAGGCCCACTAGTGTCCGACAGAAAAGCCAAAGATTTCTGTAAAATGCACGTTCAGGACTTTTAACTGAAGAATAAACTGAACACGGACAGTAGAGGGAAACATGTTAACACAAGTGTGCTTTGAAACATAATATATTTTTTTACCGACAACATAAACTGTTACCATAAACTAATTGGACTTCTTCTGTATGTACTATCGCCTGGCTTCTAGAGTCGAATACATGAACTACATGACAATAGACCAAGAGAGGGAACTCCAGAAATATTTGAAGTGTATAGTCCGGCAAAACAAAACCGTATAATAAGGTATTTCACAAGTCCACAACTTACACACTGCAACCAATAGTGTACGTGCACACTCAAGTAAAGCCAGGTGTATAGTTTTCTGTATTGGCTGTGTGAATAGGCTACTTTCCAAAAAACCCATACAGAAACACATACATACTAGCTTGAGATATATAAGAACAAAGTTTGCAATATGTACCCTTTATCTTGTAAAAGGAGTAATATATATTTACGGCCTCCATACATCCGGACAACGAAAGGGTTCATAACTACGTGCAGAAAGTGTATATATATGTTTAAAAAAAATTACATAAATAAAGATATAATTTATACTGTAGTCATGGAAGGATGAAACCCATGACTATTTAAGTCATTATAAGGGTATTCATGCTTCTTAAGTTGTAACTAGCGATATGTTGACAATTAAATTGATTCATTACATATATCCAGTGGATAATGATGCTGTAACAGTATACTTTTAATTTCAGCTTTGTTGTTTATTTAACTGAAGAAACTTAACTATAAAATCTCCCACTTTTAACTATTTAGTCATTTGTGGGCTTGCAGCCGAAAATACCGTTAATAGCGATGGTACCCAAATGCTGAAACAATGATTCTAATCTTTATAAGCAATATAGTTCGAACAGAAATATTTAACTAGCTGTGATCATTACTGGATATATTTTTAGTTCTGAACTATGTAGGTAGCTTGCTTAGATCATTTTGTCTGTTTGTTTTTGAATTTTGCGCAAAGCTACACGAGGGATATCTGCGCTAGCCGTCCCTAATTTAGCAGTGAAAGACTAGAAGGAAGACAGCTAGTCATCACCACCCACCGCCAACTCTTGGGCTACTCATTTACCAACGAATAATGGGATTGATCGTCACATTATAACGCCCCCACGGCTGAAAGGGCGAGCATGTTTGGTATGACGGGAATTCGAACCTGCAGATTGCGAGTCGAGCTTCCTAACCACATGGCCATGGCTTAAATTAGAAGTTAATATTCATTTGTTTGCTTTCGACCATTCATGCCAAGTACTCAAGGGTTAGATTAATTTCGGAGTACTAACCTTTTCTAATTTGTAATATAAAACGGACGTAGTATCTCTCAGTGTTGAAAGTGGGATGTATATGTATATTTATAGAGATATAAAGTTCCAACAAACAGATATGTAATCGTCTGTTTTTTTTTGTTTTTTTTTTTACTACTACTTTGAAAATATGGGTTTTACATACCCGTAATTATTGAATTTTTAAGAATCAGCATCACCGCGTATAGGCGTTGTGCAGCAAAATCTTATATATAAATAAATTTCGACACCATTAATACGCCATATTATACCACAGTTTAAAAGCTATCGCTGCTTAATAAGAAAAAATAAACAAATCTATCGACTTGGCACGACCTTTATAAAAGGAACAAAGAAAAGATTCTATAACACAAAAACTAGCAGTAATATTACCTAAAATATTATATTCATTATAATACAAATTACGAGAAGGATATGCCTAGAAGAATAGATTTTGTTCGATTGTCTCGTTTACGTCACAGACATGCGCATTACTGTCAAAATAATAGGATTGGGGTTGGATGGTATTTCGTGGCACAGCAGTACTTAATATAAAATCAATTTTAATGATGTTGTGTTAGCGTGCTGCTACTTACAATAACTGTTTGATAATGGTCGTACCATTTATAACCTACTTTATGTAATATTACTGTACTGCTACTTACAACAAGCACTGTTTGTTAATGGCTGTACCATTTATATCCTACTTTATGTAATATTACTGTACTGCTACTTGCAATAACTGTCTGTTATTGGCTGTACCATTTATAACCTACTTTCTGTAATGTTAGTGTACTGCTACTTACAAGCACTGTCTGTTATTGGCTGTACCATTTATAACCTACTTTCTGTAATGTTAGTTTACTGCTACTTACAAGCACTGTTTGATAGTGGTTGTACCATTTATAACCTACTTTCTGTAATGTTAGTGTACTGCTACTTACAAGCACTGTCTGTTATTGGCTGTACCATTTATAACCTACTTTCTGTAATGTTAGTGTACTGCTACTTACAAGCACTGTTTGATAGTGGTTGTATCATTTATAATCTACTTTCTTTCTATAACAAGATTAAAGAAACAATGAGCATAACCCTCTTCAAAATCTTCTAACGTGCCGTATTTTTCGGAATATAAGACCTCTATGAAATCAAATTGTGCTCACCGTAACGATTTTTTCAAATGAGTAATTGTTTAGTATTGGCCTTCTGTCATTCGATTACCTATAGCCTGTAGGCGTAATTCAAATATATGAATATTAATCTATATCTACTGATATTGGTTTCATCGATCGTATTGACCACTTTTTATTACTTAAAATTATAAACTTTTTTCATAGCTAACCAACTGATATTAAAAAGAAATGTTCTTTTTTTTTTCGTACTTGAAAGATAGAATATTCAACGTCCATGACTTTCGTGTTAAACCAGAAAATACATCACCCGTAGGTAAACGCTGACCTCAAGAAAATACTTACAATTTTATATCACCAAACATGCAATGTTTTGAACACCTTATGGTGTGCTGTATTACGAAAATAAAAAGTTAAATACCGTATTTTTTCGGAATATAAGACGCACCCTTATTTTGAAGAGAAAGTTTTGGGGAAAAAAAGCTACAGTCGCATTTGAAATATTTTTATTGAACAAAAATTCAATTTGATACTTCAAAAATAAGTATATATTGTTCTAAACACAAAATAGCTCAAACAACAAAATAAGAAAATACCGTAAATCAAAAAAAAGGTTTACTCTTATTTAGTTTGGTTCAAAACCTACAAAATCTTCATTGCTTTCACTGTCGCTTGAAAAGGAAACATTGGATCCAATATTATGGTCAAAGAGAATATCATCCTCGGTCCCATCCATTGCGTTACTGATACCACATTTCTTAAATGACTTAATCACTATATCACTTCTTACTTTTTCCCACGATTCTTCACCCACATGCAGACCTGAGCAAGCGTCGGTCTCTTCCTTCGTCCTGTAGGGGTCGTAGCAAAATCTTCCTGCTGCATCCAGTTGTTCC
>NW_013667526.1:26835-27998 GCF_000517525.1 Limulus polyphemus
ATTAAAGAGTTTGTTAATAGAAACATCGAGAGGTTGCAGTTGACTTGTTAAACCGCTGGGTATAACAGCCAGCTGTGTTTTTAGTTCATTAGCTTTTTCCTTTATTTTTTTCCATTTTATGAGCTCTAAAGGAATCCCAGACGAGGAGAGAAGGCTTTTTTAATAAGCCTCCTGGACGTTTCGACCAAATGTTTTCAAACCAAAGTAGTGTTCCATCTTCATCCATCCATCCTTTTCCATATACGTGAACTTGTACACCACTGGGTAAATTTTCTTTGGGCATTGTTTTTCTTTTACAAATTAACATTGGTGGTAATTTTGTTCCATCTGCACAACATGCTAGCACTACTGTATAATGCGTTTTTTCGTGTCCAGTAGTCTTAACAGTAATAGTTTTAGTACCTTTTATATCAGTTGTTCTATTGCTTGGAACACCAAATGTTAAAGGTGTTTCATCCATGTTTGCTATTTGAGACAATTCAAAAGGAGTTTTTTTTTCTTAACTGTATGATATACTTGTGAAAAGCACAAATTTTCATCTCAAACTCATCGGGCATTATTTGAGCAATTTTCGTTTTAGTTCTCATAACTAGGCCTTTGCGTTTCATGAACCGATAACACCACGATGTATGACCAGTAAAATCTTCTGAACTATTATCATATGCAATCCTCTTTGCTTTAAAAATTATTATATTTGTAGAAACGGATAGTCCTTGCCTTCTCTGATCCACAACCCATACGTACAGTTTATTTGTGAGGTCTTGCCATTTTGTTTGGTTTTTTTCCTCGGAAATTGCGTTTATCACTTTTAATCATTTTCAATTCTTCTTCTTGCTCGCGCCAGAAACGAATAATTTTTTCTGTTGGTGGAGGACCAAAATATCTTTCGGCAGCTCTGTTTCCATGCTCTTTTGCATAATTAACCACAATTAATTTAAATTTAGCTGTGTATGACAGTCTCTTTTCTTTAGACATCGTAAATAGAACGAAAAATGAAGAAACAACTATTTTGCTCCCGAGGCCTAAGATACGGTACTTCGGCTTTCGGTGACGCATCCAACTTGACAATAAGCACGTGCCAGACTGCCGAATATCAAATGAAAATTGAAATACCGATTAGGCGATTACCGACGCTAACTGCATTAAGCGCTCTGATTGGTCAA
>NW_013667526.1:28206-39187 GCF_000517525.1 Limulus polyphemus
ACATTTTGGGTTAAAAAGTGCGTCTTATACACCGAGAAATACGGTATTTACATGTTGACAGTCAAAAATACGGTATTTACATGTTGACAGTCAAAAATACGGTATTTACATGTTGACAGTCAAAAGAATACTCCTAACCTAGCTTTACTCTCCGCACATACTATTGTTAATAAGATCATATAATTACAAGACTTAAGTGGTTTGTAGGCCACAAAAATCATCTCGTGGGCCCGTATTTGGACCACCCTAAATTAAGCGAAAGAGAGCTTCTTTGTAATTTCAACATGATTTCGAAGAATGATCTTTGTTTTCGGATATTCGAGCAAAGCAACTCAAGGGTTGTCTGTGTTTGTCGTAACTAATTTTGAACTGATAGATTAGAGGGAAGGCATCTAGTCAACAGTACCAACCGCCACCTCTTTGGCTACTCTTGTCTTACCAAATTGTGGAATTTGACCGTCACCCGTATGACGCACTCACGGCCACCAAGTGCGGTAACAGAGTGCGACCGCTGGACCCACAGATGAATAGTTTGGCGCGCTGACCACTCCACGCTTGGCCCTTTGAGTAGTTTTTGTCATGTTATTAGAGAAAAAGTTAAACCAAGCTGGCCTTATAGTATTGTTAGCTGGACATAGATCCGTCATGAAAGCCTCTATCCGTAGTAGACGTCTCTTCACATTTATTACCGATCAAAACTTCAATCAATAACTAGTTTCCGATTATAAAAATCCTAGAGGCTGAAACATTCCACATGTGAAACTTAACACTAAACTACATGAATTTGTAGTAAAGTTCGGATGTTTGATGGCTACATGAAGCAGTAAACATCCTATCTCGAAATTCCTCGGTGTTTTCAAACAACAGTTAAGCTCTTTAATTGGTGTCAGACATCCGTTTTATAAAGACAAGTAATTTCGTGCCACCATCTACGCCAGTGTCTTTAAGTATTTATAGAACTTACGTAAGTGCAATAGATCTTCGTGTATGAAATGATTTTCCTGACATCATTTCATAGTGTGGTGTAGGTTGTATGTTTGCATATATATACACACATGTGGTGTAGGTTGTATGTTTGCATATATACACACATGGGGTGTAGGTTGTATGTTTGCATATATATATATACACATGGGGTGTAGGTTGTATGTTTGCATATATATACACACATGTGGTGTAGGTTGTATGTTTGCATATATACACACATGTGGTGTAGGTTGTATGTTTGCATATATATACACACATGTGGTGTAGGTTGTATGTTTGCATATATATACACATGGGGTGTAGGTTGTATGTTTGCATATATATACACATGGGGTGTAGGTTGTATGTTTGTATATATATACACATGGGGTGTAGGTTGTATATTTGCATATATATATATATACACATGGGGTGTAGGTTGTATGTTTGTATCTCACACAACGGGCACTATTTTCATGTGTTCAGCTTTTATGGTAAGTAAATATTATTTTCGACAGAGCTTTAAAAACGTAATATGGAGAGTTTCATTACGATTACCTTATATAAGCTTATATTTATATCTGTGCTTCAAGTGCATTGGAATCTGAATATCGCATCCCATAAGCTTATGTTGACTTCTCAATAATGTAGGTATAAATTGAAATATTAAAACTGACCTTATAAAACTTTATTCAATCTTCTACACTAAAATTCTGATAATAGTGCTACTAAGATCTAAATAACGTAATCTGTTACAATCACGAGAGACCGTACTCACCAGGGAAGAGGAGAAATATATAATGAAAAACGCCTGTTGTTATTTCCACTATAGCTTTCCATTAGTGTCAGCTCTACAGTGAGGTACGTTTATAAGGAAGATAACGCTTTTAAAGTCAACATGATAAAACTTGGTTATCATCGCACAAGGGTAGTAACAGAAAGTGTTAAATTAGATGTTTGTTTTTTTTTTCTTTTTCTCTTTTGTATATATAATACATAATTGACTAAGATGTGTAGCCTTATTCTTCTTTTGGTGTTTATAACTTAGTAGCCAAATACTTGAAGATTAGTACGAATCAATACGTGTTTGTAGAATACTCTTGTCTTTAATTGATTTTTATTACTTACTACAGATCTTCCACTGCGTTCTATTCAAAATTAAAAGGTACTACTATTTTAGCTGGCTAACATGCGCTCTTTTTATCTGTAACCTTATTGGTTAGAGAGCGTGAGAAACGAGTTACGTCACGCATCAACTGTGGAGGAAGCTTCCGGTTGTAGATCAGGCTCATTTATCGTACATGGAAGACGGAAGGACTTGTCATTTTATGAGTTCTTATGACAGTTCACCATTAAAAATAAGATTGAAACCCAAACTATGTTCTAAAATCCAAAGAAATGCGGTTTTTTGGAAGAATTAAATTATACTTATTTTTTAAAGTAAGACATCGTGTTTTCTGATATGCGTGTGAATATATATAGTTGAAGGTTTTTTTATCCAAATATATGTATTATGTTTGTTCTTGACTTTACAGCATGCAAGAACTTTATGACAATGGAGTGTATGGAGTTTTTCTAGTAATGAAAAATAACTTCCAGAAGTATTTAAGCTTTTGTTCAATTAATAAGTATTGTTCTGATCCTCACTTTTCTTTCAACCTTTTATTTTCAGAGTAGTGATAGTTACTATGATCAAGATAGTGATCAGGTAAGAAATATATATATATATTTGTATATACTTTGTCATTAATTCAAGTGTAGAAATCTAACCTGTTCTTATAATTACTGTTAAGGTTTTGTGCTGGCGTGTTGGGTTTTATGATTTTCAGATAAGTCTTTAACACAAGTTGATAGACAAACTTAAGCAGATGGTTATAATATTTTCTCCACTTCCAAAGTCAGAAAGATTTGTTTTTGAAATTTGCTAGCTTACTGGAGTATTTGGGAAATGCGCTTATGTACACGCGCATATTCTTAATCGGTTATTTTTATAGAAGACAGCTGAAAAGCTTACTTTAATCTCTGTTTTTTTTATGTTAGTACGAATAGGTAAAGCTCTAAGACGTTAATTTAATGCCGTTTCTTATTTTTCTTTCAACACAACTTTATTTCTTGATTAGACATCAGTTCGGACCATTTTCTGTGTTGATGACTAATGTTTTCGTAGTTATCAGAATTTATCAACACTACGTTTTAAACTATAGCTTACAATTGATTACAGTCACTGGTTGACTCCACGTGCCCTCCAGTGACACAGCGGTATATCTGCGGACTTACAACGTTAGAAACCGGGTTTCGATGCCCGTGGTGGGCAGAGCACAGATAGCCCATCGTGTAGCTTTGTGCTTAACTTCAAACAAACAAGACTCCACGTTGAACTTGGATAATGTAATTGATAATTGATGTGACATATGCAAGAAGTTTATTAGAACATGAAAGTGAACCAAACAGTGTGTAAATTAAATATATTATCACAATATCACAAAATGTGTTTCTCTTTATACCCCTCACTTCAACGCTGAAACCACATAATATGGTTATTAAATTATACTCACGCATTTTATAAGAACGATGTTCCAGTTCCCATTCTGTTCTTTGTAACAAGCTTATGGGAAGGGCAACAAGGTCAGTCTTAGGACACAAGTTTTGACAAAATTTCTATCGTGTTGGCTTTCAAGACAACAAAGTCCTTTGAGGATACGTGGGGATCGGGGAAAAGGCTTGATAGGAATGAGGTCGAACCTAATTGCTGTGATTCTAATATCGCCTACCATTTTTTTTCACATGGAAACATAATAGATTTAGAGGTGTGGCTAAAAGTTGTGCACTTTAGGCTTGTGAGCATTGGGCGACTTCAGCTTTTTTGTGTTGTTATCTTGTTAACGGAACTTGAAGGCACGCCCGATTTCATCGCAGTGACGTTTTGGATTGGAGGGTTCTTTTCATGGATGAGAATTGAACATTGAAGTCTCCCTTCTTTGGAATGTTGTGTACTTTCGTTCTATATAATATTTTAAGTTCGTTGAACGAATATTTTCTTTGGAAAGAGCGGTCATATATTCCTCCACCCACAATTGGCAGCACTGAACTATGTATGAGCAAGATTCGTACTTCTCGTCTGCTATTCTTCAAAATTTGTCAGAATTATCCTAAGATTTGTTTTAATCAATAACAATAATCAAAATTTACTAAGCCTTGCATCATTGTTTTTCACCTTTTCTTATATTTCTTTCAAGTACTAAATGTAGGGTCATTATTTTCAGTAAAATGATTTTAGTAGGTCAACTGTTTTTCTTTAGAAACATGTTAAACTAAATATAGTCCCCCGTCGGTGGCTCAGTGATAAGTCTGAGGGCTTATAACGATAAAAAATCGGATTTCGATATTCGTGACGGACAGAGTACAGATTGTGTAGTTTTGCGCTTAACAACAACAAAAAAAAGCAAAAACTAGATGTATAGGTTGCTTCAGCACGACACCTAGTATGCTGCAAAAATAGTCTTGATTAGTAGAGAAAAACAATTAAAATTGGAAACCCAACTGCGATACTCGTAATTTGTGTTTAGATGTAATCCAGCAGTTTTGAGAATATAGGTTATAGTGAAGTAGAAGATTCGATTTGTGAACCCTAAACGACTTTTAATTTTTAATCAATTTATGACTCACGTAACCTTAGTGAAGTATGGAAAACAGAGAACATGCTTTTTACATCTAGATTTGCAGCACTAATAAGTTTATGTTTGTTTATGTTCGACTTAAGTATGTATAGGAGCAAAATACATCAAACATTATATCATATTAGATAAAAGTCAAAAATATTCATATCAGGAAATGATCAAAATATTACGCTGTCACCCGCCTGTTTTCAAAGTTTAATATTTTATGAAGCTGCAGGTCTCGTTTTAGTGATAATGTAAGTTTTATGCACACTGATGATGTGTGAAATTGAATTTTATTCATCGAAAATACTTTAGCAAAGAACGTAGAATTATTTCACATCATACTGTAGAAAACATATTGGTTTCATTTTTGAAGCAACACCTGTTCTCGATTTGTTTATATATATGCATAGGTAAATATAGTTTCATTGTAAGGCGACGAATATCCCTGTATCGTATGATAGAATGAATCAGATGTTTATATAAATAGCAGTATCTGTGTCTTACGCATACTACACAACTTTATGACATACCGTTATAGGAGAAATATTGACCTTTCTATGTGCTCTTGTATTTTCCAATAAATAATGAATTTTTATCCTTCAGTTCATAAATTATAGATCAATCTTTGTGTTTGTGTTTCACTTCTAAGTGCCTGAAGGAATTGCGACACATCTCCACAGTTCAGCAGGACTCGCAACCGTCTACCACACTCGTTGCATAGCAACGCGTGTGTTATATGCAATAACTAAATGTAGACCATACTTTCGACTGGTGGATAGTTTCACATTTAACGTACTTTGTTGTTAGTTAGTATTACTTTGAATATAAATCATACTTTTATATATATCGTGGATCGTTTACGAGACTCGTTGCCTAGCAACGGATGTGTTATGTAAAACAAATTGACAGAGAGCTTGTTTGTTTTCAATTTCGCGCAAAGCTAAACGAGGACTATCTGCGCTAGCCGTCCCTAATTTAGCAGTGTAAGACTAGAGGGAAGGCAGCTAGTCATCATCACCCACCGCTAACTCTTGGGCTACTCTTTTACCAACGAATAGTGGGACTGACCGTCACATTATAACGCCCCCACGGCTGAAATGGCGAGCATGTTTGGTGGGACGGGGATTCGAACCCGCAACTCTCAGATTGCAAGTCCAGCGCCCTAACCACCTGGCCATGCGGCACCATGACAGAGAGCATACCTTCGATATGAGCGAGTGTACTTTTATTTAGCCTTTCCCTAATAAACTGTCCTGCAGATTTGTGACCAGAATTGTTTGCACACACTTGCTTCCGCGACAGAGAAGCTGTGAAAGAAATACTTGTTCCTGTGTTAAAAGGATTTTGCAGAGACAGGTATAATCATTTTTGTAATGTTTAAGTATGTGTCTTCGAATCAACATAGAGTGTTTGTGGATCATGGTCAGAGCCACTGTACTCAGGGTTGAATTGAGTGGAGAGCTAATGGGTGGAATCGCAGACAAAAGAGAAATATTTTGTGTCATTCGAACTCCGTCGTTTTGGATCATAACAGTTTTGTTTTAAAACCGACATCTTAATAACCTTTGCTTGATAATTTTCAAAAAAATGTGGTTTATTTTTAATATTATACGCAAAGCCTATTGATGTCCAACTGTAAATGACTGGAAATGTCTTCGATAAAGTATCGAAAAATATAAGTTGTGTATTTTATTCAAAAGTTGTGAATAGATTTAACTACTTTTGCGGTGAGTCAGTGATAAGTTTATAGAATTACAAAATCCGGGGTTCAGTTCCCTACTGTGGACAAAAAACAGATGGCCCAATGCGTAGTTTAGTGCTAAAACAAACAAAGCTTTACCTATTAAAATTCTTATAGTAAAACAGGTTCTTTGCTCCTTACCAGAGGAAGCCACAAACAAAAACAGTTGAACTTTATATTTACAATTACAATTATCTTTGATTGACATGCATTAACTTTTGAATTTTAATTTAGACGTTAAAAACAGAAATTGATTTTGTATGATACTGTGAAGTTTGGAAAACCATTTTATCTAGTGGTAGGTATTTGCTACAAATAACTTAAGTGGGGTATAAATATATGTACGAAAACGCTTTTCAAATTCAATTATAAAAGAAGAAGTTATTCGACACCAAATAATCTGCTCAACTTCGGGTGTAAAATAAATAGATACTTGATGTTCGTATTTATATGTTTGTTTATTGAATTTTGGGTAAAGCTAATCGAGGGCTATCTGCGCTAGCAGTCCCCAATTTTGAAGTCATGGACTAGATGGAAGGCAGCTAGTCAATACCACCCACTCATGGGCTACTCTTTATCAACAAATAATAGGATTGACCGTCACATTATAGCATCTTCACGGCTGAAAGGGCGAGTATGTTTGGTGATGAGATTCGAACCAGCGACCCTTAAATTGCAAGTCGATTGCCCCAACAAACACACACAGTCGTGGTAGGAATTTTGGTTTGAGGTCTATCAAGTCCCAAAGAATATAGGGCTTGAAAGATAACCAGGGATGGTCAAAGACCATAGTTTCTCTTCACCCCAATGGCTCATTTTTTGAGCTCGAGCTCCCTAACCCCAAGCCTGATGTTTTTATCGTCAGTTGAATACTGAAACGGAGTTTTAAAACATTATGTCTGTTTTAGGAGAACTGTAACATGCTACTGAATAATTCTGTGACATGAGCTCCAGGAAATTGCGTCTTTTCCTTTGAAATTATTAGTTAACTGTGTAAAGGGATTGAGGGGCATTAACTTGACATAGAGAATTACAATGTATAACTATGCACTTTTTTTTAGGGTGAGAAGGACGCAATGGTGCTTATTTTGTAGAACGAAAGTGTACAACTAGTTCACTTTCTTGTTTGTTTTGAGCGCAAAGCTACACAATGGGCTATTTACGCTTTGTCTATTGCGGGGAATCGAACCTTTGATTTTAGCATATTAAGTCCGTAAACGTACCGCTGACCACAGGGGGACACAACTATATCGCTAAATTTGTGTAGGCTCCTACTGAATGCATAATTAGCATAAAATTTTTAACAACTCACTTATTCAGTAATAGACATATATCCAAATCATGGTTTTCAAGTTTTGACTGAAAAGTAAAATTTGTGCATGAATATTTGAGGTTGCGAAAAACACCGTTTATGAAAAGCAATCATAATAAGTTTCAAAAAATAAAAGCAGTTTAATAGCATATGTTAAGACATACGTAAAATATACTATGTTCTTATAAAGTAAAAATAAACGTGGAAGAAAATGTATTATAGTATACTATTACGTACACGTCCGTAGTGTGTACTTCCTATTTGTCAAACAGTTTTGCTCAAACAATTTTATTGATGATGCTTCTGCTAAATTCCATGTTAGTTGATAGGTTGATATTATGTAGGTTCCGTGAGTTTTATTTGTAAATATAATTCAGTTATCTGAGCTCCAGTAATGAAAGTTGTCACATATACATTTCAACATTGTTGAATCAACAATGTTATAATACATTGTTTTTGTAGACAATACTTATAAAAGTATAATGTGTAATTTGTTTTATGAATAAATTATCATATTTAGCTATTCATTTGCTCCCAGTGGCTTAGCGGTAAGTCTAAAGGCCTATAATGCTAAAAATCAGGTTTCGATAGCCTCTGGTATAGCTTTTTGTGACAAAAAACAAAAAGAAACAAATTTACATTTTGAAAGTGATGGTGCTTCCATCTCTTAACAGAATTTAATATTATTTTTTAAGAAAAGTATTAAATCATATGTTACAAAGGTTCTATTGTAACTGTTGTTAATAAGTTAATTAATGCTTTCAATAATGGAATAAAATATTATATAAATATTACTAAACGATTGAATGAAACTAAAATCTCGATGTGTGTTGTGATTGTGTTAATATGTTGCAAAAATGTTATAGTGGTGTTTATCACTGAAACATTTCTGGATATATCCAGATTTCATCTTTCTATTTTAATTAATGAAGCTCTTTAAGTGTAACATTCCATTTGACCATCTGTGAAATGTTTAGATAAATTGCAAAATTGCTAGAGTATTAAAGTGTTATTGCAACCGTACACAAAATTTTGTTGATGTGTGTTACTACTTTCTCTTTACGATAAAGTTAGTGAGCTTTCGACATTTGACTTCTTATTTTAGCCAAAACATTTTCTTTTCTGTTGCAAAATACAATAAAAGTTATTTTAACTGTGTAGAATAGTGCACAATAATCAAGTGTAATTTACTATTGGAATACGTACACGTGACGCTGCTGGCGCGTTTGGCGCTGGTAGCATGCGTGAAATTTGTCGAATGATCATGAATGAGACGCCCCATTGTTAGTATATAAGCCTGGCAGAGAAGCCAGCGAGAGATAGATAATTAAAGAAGCGAACAGTAGTAACGGTAAGCAAAGTTATGTGAATCACTGTGATTTATAGCGTGTATTATAAAAGTTGTTAAGTTTAAACTGACGAGAAACGTACTAACTGTGGAATTATTGTGTACTAAAAGTTTTTATCGACGAAGAATAAACTGGTTTAATAAATAAAGAAAGGACTTGTATCACTGAAGTTCCTCGGAAAGAATTTCCACCGGAAATTAACAAACAAGCAGATAAGTAACATCGCTTTTTTAGATAAAAAAACCAGAACAACTTATATATCAAAACAAACATTTATTAAATGGAATAGCTTCCATTCTTATCGATGATGCTTTCCAATCTTACAATCAGATTGTTAATGTCCTGATTAAAGAAATCACTTGGCTTTGAAGAAAAAAAACATGTCAATGTCCTCTTTAGCACCTTCCATATTTGCATATTAAGATGGTGTTGCAACGAACAAAAAAGATAGTGCCATATCTCGAGAATATGGTGAGTGGGGAGAACTTCCCAACCCAACTCCATAATTTTGTGTTGTGTCAAACGTGCCACATGTGGACGTGCATTGTCGTGGAGAAGAAGAACACCTTTCCGATTGGCGAGTGAAGGGCGTTTCTGATGAAGGAATTGATTTAAACGTTCCAGTTTTTGACTACAGATCTCTGCATTGACAGTTCGCTATGGATTGAGGAGTTCGAAATAAATTACTCCTTTGATGTCCCACCAAATGCAAAGTATCACTTTCTGCGGATGGAGTTCATATTTTGGGGTCGGAAATGGTTTTTATCTAGAACTGAGTCCATTGTTTTTGGCGTTTAATATTCACATAGAGAATTCATTTTTCATCACCGGTGGCTATTCTGTCCAAAAATGGTTCACGCGCATTACGCGCAAGAAGAGATGAAGCAACGTCCATACGTTGGAAACGATGATCATTGAAGAGTTTGTGAGGCACCTAAACACCTTCTTTATGGAGTTTTCCCATACTGTGCAGATGTTTACGTATTGTTAAATGAGAGACATGCAATTTCAGGCCATTTCACGAGTGTATTGCCTTGTGTTAGACTCATCAAGCGTATTTAGAGCATCAATATCAATTCCAATATATCGGCCCCTGCCATCACAGTTTTTAAGGCTAAAGTCCTCTGAACGAAATCTGCTGAACCATCATTGACACTTACGGACGTTCAAAACGTTTCCATAAACTTCTTTGATATTCTTTGTGGCTACAGATGCGTTGTTTCCCTTCTTGTATTCAAACAGCATTACATGCCGAACGTATCTCTGGTCGTGTGCCATCACTATAAGGGATTAGAGTATATTGAACTTTACACATTATATAGGTGTAAACTTTACACATTATATTAACGTGGTTCGTATAACTATTATAACGTGATGTACGTTTTTGGGTGGATGGTTAATGAAAGTATTCCAAAACGCGACATTAATTTCTTGACGACCTGATACTTAAAAGTAAAACTGTGTAATAATAAAATGTCTTTGAATTCAATTACTGAATCTATATTTTTTCTTGATAAAGGTATTTGGTGATATTAAGGGTTATGACATTACTGTATAACTGATCAGTTGTCACCTTAACTGTACTTTCTCTGTAGGCACAGACGCCGTTGTTAGAAGGAGAAGATAGTGGGGAAAGCTATGTAAGTTACGTTCGTGAAAAATATTTTACAAGTTTTTATATATTTCCTTCAACTCAAAATAAATGGGTTGTTGGAAAAACCCTTTTAGAAGAGTAGCTATTATTGTGAAATCTTAGAAAATAATTAATCTTATTACAGGAAGATGATCAAAATATGATGTCAGGTGTTACATCACAATAAAACAAAAACCGTCAATTGTCCGTCTATATCTTCAATCTCTCTGTCCGCTATTCAATTCCAATTAATTTGTCTCACGTTATCCGGCGCACTTATATACAGGAACAGAGGGCGCCTAGCACATACTGGATTAT
>NW_013667526.1:39492-42775 GCF_000517525.1 Limulus polyphemus
TCGTGATGTTCCCCGATCCTTCTAGAATATCATGACGTGTTACCAGCGTCATATGACTACCACTGTCGTAACAATATACTTATCAAGCGATTTCTTAAAATCACTTAAATTTACTGCCTCTACAAGATCTGAAGGCAGCCCATTCCAGAGGCCAACCACCTTGTTAGATTGAATGTGGCAGCCTTTTTTTTTCTGAGTACATCCCTAAGCACTATTATATAACTTCACCCAAATCCCTTATCTAGTCTCAAACATGAAATTTGTTTGTTTCTTTGCTGTTAAGTGCAAAGCTATACAATGGGCTATTTGTGCTCTGCTAATCACGGGTATTGAACCCTAATTTTTAGCATAATAAACCCTCAGACTTACCAATGAGCCAACCAGGAGTAAAACATGAAATACTCACAAATATTCCTTTGTCTCAAACATTTTAAGGCAATTAAGTGCTTAAATGAAACTACAACTCAACTTTAGCAGTTATTTGTAAGCATCATAGAGTAATAGATTGAATGTGGCAGCCTTTTTTTTCTCAGCACATCCCTACATACTAAGCACTATCGTGCTTAGTGATGAATTAATAGTGGTTACTGAATCGATTTTAGTTTTTTGATAAACAAAACAAAATAGAAAATTTTAAACCTTCAGTAAATAACAATTTAAATCAAAAAGTATAAATATTTATTTTCGCAGTTAATGAAGCTAGTGATAGCTGATATTTTGCCTCAGTATCTTAGAAATAATAAAAACACTTTGAAGATAAAATAGCATATCTCCCCTATTGCTCCATTTTCATTTCAGTGTACCTGAGAGTATTAGACAAATATTATGATTTAACTTGAGAAACTGGTTTTTGCAAGAATATAATATTGCTACGACAGCGGAAGTCACGTGACCCTGGTAACACGTCATGTGTTTCTAGAAGGATCATGACTGTTCCTGGCAACTCTAGTCTTTTCTAGACGCCCTCTATTTTAGTATATAAGCCCGGCAAATAAAGCGGAGATATAATTGCAGATAGACAGATATAGAGACAGATAATTGAGTCAAGTGAGAGGTACTGACCATAAGTAAAGTGCGTGAATCGTTGTGAATTGTAACGTCTGTTTAAGTTAAAGTGACTGTGGAAATTAAGTGTATTACTAAGTTTGTAATGAGAAAGAATAAACTAATCAAGAAGGGACTTGTATTGCTGAAGTCACTCTGAAAGAATTTTTACCGAAAATTATCAAACAAGCAGATACGTAATATAACCATTCATATTCAAAAGTATTAACGCAACTTTTTTTTTTGCCCGCCAGCAACACAGCAGTATGTCTGCGGACTTACAATGCTAGAATCCGGGTTTCGATACTCGTGGTGGGCAGAACACAGATAACCCATTGTGTAGCTTTGTGCTTAACTTCAAACAAACAAACTCCTTTTCATGAAATTACAAGATGAAGCAAATTCATTTAAACCAGAATTATTGTGTTATTATTGAACATACAAAATAACTAACAAAAATAAATAATCACAAAAACTTTTTTCATAACTTTTCTTAAAGATTAAAATAGAATACAAAAGTTGGATGGAACATTTAATCGAACATGGATTATACAGATCCTTGTACGAAGAAACTTAATATATGCCGATTTCACGTCTATCTTATGGAAAACAGTCTCCCAGTTGGTCAGCAGTAAATTTATGGACTTATAACACTAAAAATCTGGGTTCATTTCCCCACGATTGACAGAGTACAGATAGCTTACTGAGTAGCTTTGCACTAAGAAAACATAAGCAACAACACCACAAAGCAAAATCTATTTAGTAAAATGCTATTGGTTTGAAATTAAGTGATAACAAGAGTTTTAACAACAACCACAATATGTAGACATTTATATGTTACCATTGTATTCTTGCTGCTTATCAGGGTTTTACGTATGTGTGGACAGGATTCTTTACAGTGTCCGTGACTTGTTGGAGATAAATTTCAACAATTATTGGACAGCACACAATCCACTTGTTTTAAAATAATATACTCAAAACAAGTCAAACGTATATACAAATGTTCATTATGCAGTTAATTACCACAGTTGTACCCAGAGCTTTAAATAATCGTCTCCTTTCGTCAAGAGTCCACACAGGCTGGTTCGGTTACTTTAGAACCCAATTGACAAGACAAATTATTCTCCCCTATCTCTTTTATTACAATACAAGCTGTGAAAGTCACATTAGAAATCGCCCATTACGTCTAAACTCACATACAGTCTAACTTCACCATTTCACTTTTACTTTCACTAACTTTTTTTTTCTCATTAACTTGGTCATTTATATATATTGCCCGATTAAGACCTAGAACTTTCCATAAACTAGGAGACCTTATGATTTAACAATACTCACTTAAAGCAACGAGAAAAATTCAGAAGGTTTGAGTAAACGTTAATTCACAACAATAGAACTACACAACAAATGATTCGTAAACAGTTACGTAAGCAAACCTGCGATAAATTATCGTTTATAAAAATACCGAATTTAACATCCGTGCTTTACAACTATGTGGGTCGTATTTCTCCTCTCCTATTAAATTTAAATGAAACAGTCGTATACATGTGTATCTACGGTAATCTAACACTCCTTACAGTTCTTAAGAATACAAGTTTGAAGTGATAAAGTGATATTAAACTTTTCAAGGAGAAACCAATACACAAATTCTTTGGATAGGCATTATAATTGTTAGCAATTACAAATTATTTATTGTTTTAAATTGATTGATGCTATTTCACCATTATTTTCACTTGAATTATTCATTGTAAGTATTGTTGCGTCAGCGAGGTCACGTGACTAATGTCACGCCGCTCGTTCTCTCGAACCTTCATGAATTGTCGGGAGATTACTAGATATAGTGTTAATCTTGTATATGTATAAGACGGTCACAACGTGACGGGATAATGTGTGTAGGTAATGAGTAATTGAACTGCAGTCAGAGAGAGACGTATTGTTGAAGTGAATTATAGTTTGTTATAGCGCGACTGTTGAAGTTGAATGTATCGTAAAGTTGTATGCTGAAAGAATAAACCAGTTTTATTAAGAAAGGACTTGTGTCACTAAAGTTTCGTCGGAAAGAAGTTATGGAAAATCAACTAACGAAAGGAGACGTAACAAATTGGTGTCAGAAGTGGGATAAAAAAAATGGAAACGAGAAGCAGCAAATCAAACTACAGCATAGCAGACTTAATGGCAGCAATACAAGAACAGCAAAGGAAACAAGAAGAACGAGAAGAGAAATTACAACACTTGTTAGAGG
>NW_013667526.1:43775-63040 GCF_000517525.1 Limulus polyphemus
ATGTGTGTAGGTAATGAATAATTGAACTGCAGTCAGATAGAGACATATTGTTGAAGTGAATTATAGTTTGTTATAGCACGACTGTTGAAGTTGAGTGTATCGTTAAGTTGTATTCTGACAGAATAAACCAGTTTTATTAAGAAAGGACTTGTGTCGCTAAAGTTTCGTCGGAACGAAGTTACGGAAAATCAACTAACGAACGAGACGTAACAGTATTTTACTGAAAGGATCCCACAATTTAACTCAGCTATTCTTATTTCTCAACTGTTAGCCTTTCAAAATGCTCATCTGCATCTAAATAAATGGATTAACAATTTATATGATTACTTATTCTATTCATATGTGCAAACAAATTCCTTTAGAAAACAAGTAAATATATTGTTGCGTCATCGAGGTCACGTGACTGGTGTGGCGCCACCTATTTTCTAGAACTATCCTGTACCTTGGCGAATGCTCTAGTGCTTACTAGATATAGGGTAGCCTGGTATATAAAAGAGGGTGACAACGTGACGAGAGAATAACGTGTGTGTAGATAGTGAGTAATTGAACTGCAGTCAGAAGTATTGTTGACGTTCGTTGATATAGTGTTTGTTTTAGCGTGATTGTTGAAAATAAGTGTATCGTGAAGTTGTATTCGGAAAGAATAAACCAGTTTTATTAAGTAAGGATTTGTGTCGCCAAAGTTTCGTCGGAACGAAGTTACGGAAATATCAACTAACAAACGGAGACGTAACAATATGCTCAGGTTTAAGCTAAACTCTTGATGGTGTCATTACTTTATTTGACAACTTTGCACATATATTAAAATATATCACTCTTTGCAATAAATGTGTAAATTAACGTCTTCTAAGACATTAATTGTTTTTGGCAGCATTTTATAAGAAACATGCCACACAAGATAATGTTGTATAGAATTTGTGGAATAATCCAATAAAAACAAAATTTAATGAAAAATAGTTATTAAATAGTAAATTGGTAGCTTCTGATTTTGAATTATTACATATTTTTCTGGAGTACTTAATGATTAGTTTTAAAAATATTTTGATTTAAATTGTTTTTATTATATGTAGACAAACGGAGAAGAAGACTGGGAATATGAAGAAATAACATTAAATAAAGTAAGTTGTTTCACTTTGGTAACAAGTAATTTTTCAGTTATTGTTATCAGTATGAATTGTGTGTGAAGATGAATGATGCTTTAATAACAGAAAAAGTCAAATTGTTAGTAATTTAAGAAATCCTATTAAGCTGTTTTCTGTTTTTTTCTATATATGTATAATTATATCATTAAAAAAACAAAAAATATTTTTCTTATTTGTTAAAAAAACTTAAAACATAAAAACTTAATCTAGATCAAGATAAATGTCACTTTTTTACATTTCACATGCTACACCTCAGAAATTCTTTCTTTTTTTATGTTAAAATCCAACTAAAATGAGTTTCCATGGGCAATTTTCCCAGGGAGAAGCAGGGCTAGGGTTTAGTATTGCTGGAGGAGTTGATAATCCACATGTTGACAATGATACAGGTATCTACATCACTAAACTGATCCCTGGAGGTGCAGCAGCTGTAGATGGAAGGTTACGGTAAATGTTTCTCCTTATCATAAAGGTTTCTGAATTGTAACGTTTATTAATTTACACCTAGTATGATTTTATTTTTCAAGGCATGCTTTGCAACTTATAACAGGTAAATTCAAAGACAAGATTATTCAGATTTAATATCATGCCTGAAAAATGCTGTAGTGGCTAATGCTAAAACACTTCATAAATAATTAAAATATACAAGCTTGTAATTAATCAAGTTACAAATAGTCTTGTGCATTTTAGGTTGTAAAGTATTTTCTGTCGATTTTTACTTTAATTCATTTTGAGTTGAAAACTTTTTTTTCATAAAAACAACTATATTTCTGGATAACTTTGTTATTCTCAGCTGTAAATTCATCATTGTTGATTCAATGCCAATACATTTTTTGGAATCAGTCTATTAACCAAAGGTTTTGCTACATTTATAATTTTGCTTGTAGTAATTGCCCCCCAGTGACACAGCAGTATGTCTGCGGACTTACAACGCTAGAAGCCGGGTTTCGATACCCGTGGTGGGCAGAGCACAGATAGCCCTTGTGTAACTTTGTGCATAATTAAAAAACAAACAAACATTGTAGTAATTTGACGCATTTTAGCTTTTATTAACAAATTATTTTGAATAAAAATACTTATAATAAAAGTACAAATATAGACTGTTTCTATAACTTTGAAACAATTACAGTACACCCCATTTACAACCTTGTACTTTATTATTTTTTGAAATAAATATGAAAAATGTTGATCATATTTTTTAATGAACTCAAAACCTTTTGTAGCTTAATTTGAATATTGATAGCTTGCTACCAATTATAGCTTTGCTATTTTCAGAAAACTAAAATTTATATGTTTCAATACATGATGATACAAGCTGTATTCCAGACTTAAGCTAGATTGCCAGTGTATTTGTGTGTGAGATGTTTTTAAAAATAATCTTGATCTGTAGGTATAAGTCTAAACCATATGGCTATTTTGAAAGCAAACACTATTTTTCTTCTGTTGTTGCAACACATTTTGTTTACACCATATTTTAGAAGTAAATTAAGTTCTGGAAACAATTAGAAAAATGGAATACATTTTTAGGAGTTGCTACTTTTAACTAGTTTTTAAACTGTGGCAGTAGGGAGAGTATATATATATATATATAGCGAATTATTTATATGCTTGTTTCATTGTTTTACATTTCAGTTTCCTTTTCTTCTTAATGTTAGAATAGTTTTTTATAGCACAAAGCTCAGATATGATATACCTGGTGTTTTCTAAAAACTATTATTCTTTTAATTCTGTATGAAAGAAGAATTAATTGGTTTTTACTATTATAATCAAAAGCATTATTCTTATAAAAATTTTCTAATTTTGCTAAAAGCTAATTGCTGTTTATGCTAACTATATATAACTTACTTCTGTATTTGATTCTTCAGTGTGCAAAGAAATATTAGAAAAAGTAGGATTTTAAATGTACAAAATAATTTTGTTATTGAGAAGTATCACTGGTGATGAACAATGATGTGAACTGTATGGTTCATTTCAGTAACTGCTCACACACTACCATGTTTCAGGGTGGATGACATCATATTAAGAGTAAATAATGTGGACTTGGTTGATGTGCCCCATTCTGTAGCTGTAGATGCATTAAAACGAGCAAGGGATGCTGTACATTTGGTATGTGGTATTTTTTTTAAGGTTGATTTAATAATGGTAAACAGAGTTCTACCAAAGCAACAGTTCTAAATGCCTAAATATAAAATTGTTTTGGAATATAATTTAAAGTACTCTGAAGATAGACAGAAAAGATTAATTTTTTGCCAAAATATTAGCAACTTCCATTATTCTCTGTAAAAATAGCTAACATTTATATCTATTCTTTCACACATTGTATAGTTTAATAAAAAAATGAGCATCCACTTCAGGGGATCTCGCCTTGAGTAAGACAGATATAACATGATTATGAGTAATAATAATTTTAAGATAGCCTATGATTGCACCAGTGATTGAAGTGTCATACCTGTTCTAAGAACAAATATTCCACACTGTAAAAGCTGTAACTTGTAATAAAATAATGAAAATGAGTTGGTTTAATATACTCTTTATTAGATTTACTTTAATTAGAAGTTTTATACTTGAATAAAGCTGAAAATTAGTCTTCTATGAACCACTTGATTTGTAAATATCATAATGAAAATTACCACATAACCCAATTTGTGTCCTATACACAACTACAGAATGGTTGATAGCTAAAAATGTAGATGATATAACTAATTGCTAATATTTCTTCCTGGATATATATTTCTACAGAAGAAGGATATTGAACAATACAAAATTGTAATTAATAATAGAGATGCTCATGAAAAGAACTTGTAGGTATTGAGTGGAATCAAGTTTTAGGCAGTGAAGAATAGATTATTGGATAATCTGTTCTAAGCAAACTGTCTCAAGGTGGACAACATTTTGAAATATAACACCACATTCTAGTCAAAACATTGTCACAGCTGAAAGTGCTACTAATTTCACTTTTCCATAAATCTTATAGAATATATTTTTAGTCAGAAGTATTCTGATAATCATTATAAATTTTCAGACAAGTGTTTAGCATGGGGTTATGACATTCTCATAAACTGGGTTTTGAAAGATCCTCAACTTGTGCTAATACTTTTAGTTAAGTACATATAGAAATGGGTAGAAGCTTGAACCACTTTAGCTCAGTGCTCATGGAGGAAGGGGGGGGGGGAGAGTCCATCTCAAGGCATGATACAGATACTTGTACAGATTGGTATGATTTGTATTTTGTTGTTTTCCATACACATATGTATTTAATTGTATGTGGTTTGGAATAGTCATGATGTATGCAGCTAGGGATTATGGTGTACCATACTTGATCACATAAACTGAATTAAAAGTGCAGTACATCATATTTCCTTTTGCCCCTGACCAGTTTGCATAGGTATCTAAATTGCTAACATTTTGGACACCCCAAAACATCCTGTCATAGATCCTTTATATTTGCCCAATGAGATGGTGATGGCCATGACAACAATTATTGTAATGTCAAGCCATTACTTGTTAATTTTAATAGCTTGCATCCTTCTTATTCATGACCATTGTCTAAGGGGGAGGATGAAAAGGAGGTATTATATATCAACATGCTGAAAAATATCACTTAAATTGAGGCACACACACACAAACACATGTACACTTGTAACACCAATACTGAGGCTTAGTTATGCTTTAGCTGTGTGTTCCACCATTTTGGTTGAAGTACAAACATTCATCTCTGTAACCACTATCTGAATCTTTCTGCCATATATGCACACCTTGACAGCTTCCGAAGCTCTGTCTTCTGACAAGACTATCTGTACCTCCATTTGATTCCTACCTATTAATTTTCTTTCTCAAGACATTGGGATTAGAATAGATAGTTAGTCCTTCACTTCTAGGACTTGGCCTGTGGATGTTCATAGAAACACCAAAAATTGCTATATATATACTCACCAAATCTTCTAAGTGGTTATAACCACTTTTCGTAAGTGGAACTATCATATTTTACTTTTGAACTCATCAAAGACTTGACTTATTTTTACCAACCTTACATGTATCTCCCTACAGAATACATTCCTACACACCACCAATACATTTTATATTTAGCATTTTTTTATGGCAGGAATATACAAGATCTGTAATGGACATGTTCATGTTGGTGTATTGGTGTTTGTCACCCATCGCATTCCACCCATCCCTTGTCATATCATATCATACTGGAGTCTTTTGCTATCTATGATACATTGACTGTTTTATTATTCTGTTTCTTACATATGTCATCTGGAGAAGATGCTGATTAGATAGATGTATCAGCTGCTATCTCCATTTCTCATCTTAGGGGACTTCCATGGACACTGCCTGCTCTGGTCCTACGTTAATAAATATATAAGAGATAAGAATTTAGAATATCTACTTTTGGATCGAAATATAACCTTCTTGAACTTTGGCATAATGGTATAATTGCACACTCTGAGTCAAGTGTTATACAACCGATATGCCACTAGAACTCAGGCCCAATAAATCAAACAGCATGCAGTCAGATGGACTTGTGAATTTATTTCATCACTAGCACCTCTTCCCTTACAAGGTCTAAGATATTTTTTGGGAAAAATGTGGAAGGTGAGTGGCAAATATACATACTGTCATCTTTCTGTTTGCATTCCTACAGTCTGATAGTGGCTGCTTTTCTAAATTACCAACACCCTTGGGGGGGGGGGAGGTTCTTAGCATCCCAGTTCTTCATCTGTTATCCAGCTTTCCTAGATATTAAGATATGAATTGAAAGCATTCCTCTCACTTATCACTCCAACAATTTTGAGGATTATAACAGGTAATTTATGTAGGTGGGACTTCAATCACACACTGTACTAGTCTCGCAGTACATCCATCAGACCAGATATGATGCTCATTACAAGATGCTTCACTAGCTTAATCTGTCTTTTTCTTTTCCACCACATGTGGCCCAAGGGTGCTTTAACTAAGCTGTGGTATCAAGCTATTGTCATTCCTTTCCCAAAGTCTTGGGAAGATCTGATGAGTTTCCTAATGATTATAAACCAATTGCTTTGACTATCAACCTTTGTAAGGTGTTTAACTCCTAGAATTAAATAACCTTTTTAAAACACTCATCATGGTTTATGTAGACAAAGGTCCACCATTTATCATCTGATAAGACACAGAACATCTGTCAGCAAAGCCTTTCTTAGTTGAAAGCAACTAGTTTTCATTATTTTTTACTTAGAATAGGCATGTTATACCATAAGAAATTTTGTATTTTATGAGATACTTGTTCTTACTATTTTTCCATTTTATCCATAACTTGTTTTAGAGAATAATCCTTTATGGGTTTAAGTGCGACACTTTTTCATATTAAAGTTAATGCCATTACAAAAAACAAACATCCTCCATTAATTGGAAACTGCCTCTATGCTGTAATTTTCAGAACTGCTGTCAATGCCCAAATATGAAATGAATTGAGAAGCAGCTTCAAACTACCCTTAATGAAACATGCAACTGGGGTTTTGTTTCTTTATATCCAAATCCATTTGCATTAATTTTTGCTTCCAGCAATTTTTGCATCCAGACTTGTAGCTGTAACTGAGTAATGCTGCAATATTTGTTATTGAGACTAATTCTTTACAATAAGCTGATTTAATGTTATTTCATACAAATGAAGCTTAGGCCTATACTAGAGCTATGAATATCCTTTAGATACTCTCTTCAACGTTTTTGGGAACAGATGGGCATTCTTTGCTTCAGGTTTATAGAACTTAATCTGCTCAAAGCTGGAGTGGTCTTTGTTTTATACTTCAGTAAGAGATTCTGCTCTGAAAATGAACAATTATGTATATCATTTGGTCTTAGGTTCTGTACAGGGACATCTTTTGCTTCTTATATCAAGAATTCATACACTGAATCATTTGAACCTCCACTATCCATATTTGACATCAAAAACTATCTTTGCAGTATTCTGCAAAGTCTACAATCTCTGTGAAAACATCTCACCTGGGCTATGTTTTCATGCCTCAGTGGGCTATACATTTTACGTATAGATGATCTGCTATTTCACTTTTCAGTCTAAATATCCAGTCGTCGTGTCATTGATTATGTTTGTTCTCTGAGACACATGCCATGTCTGATGGTCAATCTATTTTACTTTGGATATAACCTTTCTCACATTCGCTTTAAGGAGTCAGATAAAAACTGGAAGTTCCTACCATTTGAGTTATCCATTCTCATTCCTGCTCTTAAAGGTGACTTGGCTAGCTGCCCACAGGATACCCTCTTTGGCTTCTATGCTCACTGCAGAGTTTTATATAATTTCTTTTGCTTTGGATCACACAGAGGCTAAGTGGTAAAGTTAGTTTATAAACTCACTTAGTTTTATGCTAACATTTATCATAGTTCACACCTGCCACACAGTCTCTGTTATTACAGTTCTGCTGGATAGCTGATCTACTGACAAGGTAACCAAATCATAACCCTACTGCCACTGGAAAATTACAATCTAGTTATACAAGGTTCCTAGAAAGGAAATTGTTTTAGGATAGCTCTACATTGTATAGCCATTGTTTTGTCACCCACTAATACTTGTTACTTTGTAGTAAACAGTGCAACATACTTCTATAGTAACCCATCTCTCGCCTTCTTGCCATCATTTTGATACTCAATGATAGTGCTTTAAAAATGATTTCATTCCCAATGTATCTTTGATGTTGGACAGCGTCATTGGAAATGGTGGTGCTGCTTTTAGAAGCTCTTGGCTTTTAACTCTAAATCAAATCTGTTCACAACCCATATTGACAGGAAACAATCAAGTAGACTTAAGATCACAGTAACAATATCCTTGTATGAGTCACAACTTAGGCAGCTAGATATTTAATAAAATGCTTTTCACATTCACACCACAGTTTAGCTAGTCATAAGACAAGACCTTGCCATGTGGTAGTTTATATATATTTTCCTCTGCTTAAATTTGAACTCAATACCTCTTGTACCTCAGGCAAGTGCACTACCAACTGAGCTAAATGATTAACCCACTAGTTATTGATATATTATATAGTAAGGCACTTTTTAACAGCTCAAACTATATTTACAAACTATTTAAACAGGCATAAAGCTATACTAACATTGTTAAATTTAAGATCCACAACTCTGGAGGTATTCAACAATAAGTTGTGCATCATCCGGCTACAACCAATTCAGGTATAATCTCACCATAACTTAAGATGTAGACCATGTTCCAGCTACAATTTAGATAGGCTTAAGATAAAATGTTTTCTGTTTTTCATTTTCCATTAATATATTTCTTTTTGAAATAAAGCAATGATCACATTTCTTTTTGTTCCATGGTTGTATCATAATGTGAATCTACCAGTAAATATGCTGTTTTTTCTTTCTTAAAATACTCAGTATATAGAAACATGTGCATCTTTATTGCTCATTTAATGAGTATTTGTTTTACATATATATTAATAATATGTTACCAATTGTTCTTCCTATCAATTTCAGATTTTAAAGCGAAAGAAACATCATCATAGTCATGTCTTTGCAATAGAACTAGTTAAAGGGAACAATGGTCTTGGATTTAGTATTGCAGGGGGAATAGGCAACCAGCATGTACCAGGAGACAATGGAATTTACATCACTAAAATTATAGTGGGAGAAGCAGCTCATACAGATGGCACACTGAATGTAGGAGATAAATTAATTGCTGTAAGTATTATTAGACTGGTTAAAGTCTTTGCTTCTGCTATCTGTAAAATAACATTTATAAAATTAGGATTGATTTACTTGTTATAGTTAGATATTTTACTAAGAAAAATTCAAGTTGTATTGATGTTTATTTATTTGTATATCATTTACAAATGAAGTTTCTACACCTTGACATGATATCACTTTTCAAGTTTCAGATAGTGAAAAAGAAGATCCTATTTTAATTCAAATTCTCCATATTAAATTTCAAATGAATTTCTATTAGAAAAACTAGAATGTTTTTTACTGTAATGGTTTGTAATAAAGATATTTTCAGTGGTATAAATGAAATATCTTAGTTTTTAGTCTCATGATATATGACTAATAGTATTCACTTTTTAACGTTTTAGTTTGGATAATTGTAGATTAGATCATTTAGTGTTGTGAAACCATGAGATCAATGAAATATATCAACTTTTTACAAATCTATACTTCTTTGGTCACCGACACCCACTAATCTTATCCATTTCTTAATTAATACATAATATATGGATATCAGTTGAAAATATCATTCTTACATTAAATCAGTTGTGTGAAAAACACTATTTTTGATGTTGAAAACTTGCTGTGACAACTTGAACACACAAACATATAAGTATATATATATATATATATATATAGAAAATTAATATTTAAACAGTCAAGCAAAATAAAATCAAAAGGAAGGACTGCAATTAATTTTAATTTTTTTTTGTTGGGTTTGTTTTGTTGATTTATACATATATATATATATATACACAGACACATGATTTAAATTGAATCAGAGTACTAGAAGATACATTGTTATATCGGATGGTAATTTCTTGATCAGCAATAGGAAATTATATTTTATTTGTAATTAATCAAATTTAATTAAGTTAATATACCCTGGCACAATGTGTATGTAGTTGAACTGTCATTAATAAGCTTGAAGATACAAATCAAGGCTTTATATGCACTAGAAAATTGTAACTTGACTTGTCTTAACAATTACAATGTTACTTATTGGTGATTTGTAGGTCAATGACAAAAAATTAGAGGATGTTACACATGAAGAAGCTGTAGCTATATTGAAAGCTACTTCCAATCGTGTGGTCCTCACAGTGAGAAAAAGAAGAGCATTACCTATTTATATGAATCACCCACTATCACTTCCTCTTCCAACTCAACCTTCTCAAGAAAACATTGAAATAGTCACTACAACATCATGTAAGTTGGTAGTTTACTCAAGTATAGTTGTAAAAAAACTGACTATAAACTAAAATGTTTAAACTGTTCTATGTTATGCAATTAACCTTTTTGTTCTGAAACTCCAAAGTAGACTGTTTGATATTCATTGTGTATCAGCATTCTTTAATAACATTAGCCATAAATGTTTCTGTTTCTTAATACCTATCTTTAATTCATATGAACATAAACACCACTGATTGTAGTAAATCGATTCACATAGACTATCTAAACAGCTTAAGTACACTTGGTAATTCTTCTATGACTGAGCACCTTAATAAAGTTTAATTAATTCATTTGTAACTTGAATATCATATGTAGAGAATGTGTGGGCAATCTATGACTGTACACCTTAATTTAAGTTTAATATTATATTTATATGAACACCGTAAGTATATTATAATTAATTGTATCTCGACCTGAATATCTGAAGAAAAAACACTTCACTTAATATATTGTAGTCATGTTAAATATTATAATTAATTTTATATTTTTTCTAAGGTTACCTTAGTTTTCTTCTAGCATGAATACTTTGACAAGCATTTTCTAACCTTTATGATAAGTGAACAACACAGTTACAGTTAATTCTTTCAGTAGCAATACACCTTAATCAGACAGTCTTAACTTGTATTCTACTTACAGCTAATAAGGTGGGCTTTAATTGACTTCATTTCTTTCTGTTAGTATTAAACTTGGATAAACTCTTTTAATTATATATTTTTTCTAAAACAAAATGCTGTAATTGGACTGTCATTAATTAATTTGTTTTGTAATTTTCACACACACACACACACACACTTCCCAGAAAATGTTTCTATAACCTCTATAAGTGTAATATTTTCTAAACTTTAACATAATGATTATTTAAATGAGTTCAATAATTTTATAGGTCTTTATAATATAAGTAAATTTATTTTCTTTTTCTTACTTTAGAATTCTTCATAAAGGATTTTTCTTTTACCAACTAGATGACATATGTATGACTTATCTCTAAACACTTTAATATATAAATGTGAAGAATATGAGAAAATTATCTGCAACTTCTTTTGTTTCACCCAAAGTGTACAATTCAATTTTTAAACTTAACATTACCGAGAACTTGTACCATTGTGTTTAGGAAAAATCATTAGGTGGTCTATCATTAGTCTCAAACATTTACCTGTAATAAATGTCATAGATTTACATAAAATGAAGTAATATGGACAAATTATCTCTTGATACTTACAACATGTATGGTGTAGAGTTTTGAAAATTAGAGTAATCTATACTTTTAATCTGATTCTTTCACAGTAAATATTCCTATCACAGAACCTCACAGTGACCTGACATCAAACACCAAAACATTCAAGGAGCCAAGTGAAGAAGACATAACAAGGTAAGCTTACACACTAATATTTTCTTTAGAAGTAATGTATCAGTTGGATGAAGTAAAATTCAACTTTCTGTACATTGTAAAAAATATATCCTTAATCAGTATTATTCTGTTAAATTTTTTATGCAGATGTTCTGCATGTAGTTATGACATCCTTGTAAGCTGTTTCTGTGTCCCATTCTCTTTTAAATAAGGCAATACCTTGTTTCAAGGTATGGTATAGAGATCTGTACAAGTTAGTATCTCCTTTGAATATGCATATTGAATGATTACTGACATAGGAAATTTAAAGACTGTGCATTTCCTTCATTAAGACCTTGGACGTATTATCTTTATTACTCTTTATCTCACCTTGATCTTGTGCAAACATTTTGTCTTTGATTTGCTCTCGTACCAGAGCAATAAGTTTGACTATATAAATATAGGAGCTGGCAGGTTTAGTAAATATTTACACTGATTTAAGAATAAAAATTGTTGTTTTTATTCAGTCACTTTTATATGCTTATTTTATTTTGCTGTCTATGTTCACTTTATTCTCTGCAAGATATATGGCAAGTGCTAATTTTTTGACAATTATTCCATGTGCTTATATAATGCTTACTTGGACCTATTTCTGTGTTGTGCCATTCTATAGTGAAGTAATACCTATTTGAGGAGTGGTACAGATACTTATATGAGTTTGGAGTTTATCTTTCTTGAAGATAGGTAATAGGAATTATCGTTGATGTATAGTTAATCACAGGATTATGGGATACTGCATTAGTACCTTGGTCTGACTTAACAGTAGTATTATCATTATTCTTGATCTTGTCTTCGTTATTTCAAGACATTTTTTTTCAATCTGATTTCCTGTCCCAGCAGTGAGAATTGAACTACAAATGTAGTAATTGACTAGAAAGTCCAAACTTACACTTTGTTTGAGAATAAAGATTTTGTTGGTTATTTCACTAGTGTTTGATTGTTTATCCTTTGCTGTCTGTTTTCACTTTATTCCATGCAAGAAGTTTCTGGTAAATGCTGTATTACAGATACATGATTCTTTTCTCTGATATCAGAAAACCTGAATAACACAGACTACATTTTTAAGTTATATCTTGATTTCTTGCTCCTCCATGATCTAAACCTTTGCAGCAAAATATTAACCTATGAATTTGTGTTATAATTGATTGAGTCCAAACATCAGTAAGTTAATGTGTTATGTTTAACAATCAGAAGTGAAAAGAAATGCTAAATTATTATCAGCACGTTTTATTATTTGTATGGCCAACAATTATTAACAGACTATGACCTTTTATTCTGTTTTTAATTTAGCAAGTTAAACTAAATACAAATAAACCATTTCAACTTTATATAGTTTGTTTGTTTTTGTATTTTCACGTAAAATTACTCTAGAGTTATCTATGATAGGTGTACCTAGTTTATAAGTGATAGACTAGAGGGAAGACATTAGTCAACACCACTCATTACTAGCTCTTGGGCTATTCTAATTGAGTAGTGGGATTGACTGACACATTACAACACCCCCACGACTGAAAGGGCAAACATGTTCGTTGATGTGATTCGAACCCACAACCCTCAGATTAAAAGTTGAGCACCCTAAACACCATGCTATGCCAGGCCTTCAAATTTAGTATTAGAGTTATTGGCTTTTCAGTGGAATAGAAAGAATTATCTTAGGGTTAAAGAAAGACATGTTCAAAACATTATAAATCTAGAAACTTCACATAAATAGATAAATAAGTATTTAATAGGAAAAAACATTTACATACTGATTGATCTTAAAGTGCCATGTCAGTAAATAAAGCTTAGACTTAGCTCAAAGATAGAATTCTTTCCATGTATGCTTTTTTAAGTTATTCAAAGCTGATATAACTTGGAAAGTGGTAAAACAAATGACAAACTGGTATTAATATTAATATCAGAGGGGGAATGCTGCAGTGCCAGCATTTGTCCTCTCCATAGCACAGCAATCTCAGACACTGACCCAATAAAGCTTGAGATAAGAAATGGGTGGAGATTTTAAGGACATAAATAGATAAATATGAATTTCACCCTTTGATAACTAGTTCAGAATGTATCCTTAGTTAGGTATATTCACAAAATTTTCTAAATTTTTGTGCAGGTTTTGTATGTTTATGACGTTCTTGTTAACCAAATTTTAAAAGGTTATAAACATGTAGTAATCCTTTTACTACAACCAGCATGTAAATCACTCAGCTCAAATGTATCAGAATCCTCTGTCTTTTTATTTTTCATTCTGATTATATTTATTCTAGCCTTGGAATAAAACCTTAGCTTTCACAAATTTGATCCCTTGTTTTTCAAGATTATTTGTTAAAGACTCTTATTCTATTTCTTCAAAGAACTTATAAAACTTTCACTAATGTTATTTAGGTTCCTACTTCATGCTTTATCACTATAATTTCTGATTATGGTAATATTATTGTAAGTATGAAGACTTTATTAGGTTTAAAATGTCCCTAATAATAGTAATTATGAACAATTGTAATATGATATATTTTTATTGAAAAATAGTAAAGTTCATATATGCTCATGCCATGAACTTAAGATAATAGCTCTTTGTATAATTTGACATTCAGTGTATCCAAATTGAACAATTTGATGCAATATTTTCCTACTTGTTTTTTGTTTTAGCAGTGTTGTTCTTCAATTTTTGTAGCTGTTGTTTCACAGTTATTTTCAGCTATAAAATAGGAATTAATTGGAATATCATTGCAGGTGTGTAACCTAATAATGTCTGATACCAATCATTCACCATAAAGGATATTGTTCTCTGATTTACTAAAATTCTTTGAGTTAAATATTTTTTAAATAATGGCATATAATATTCTATTGGGTTACAGAACAGTTTGCATTGTGGTAATTATTGAGAAAAGTTTCTGATGAATGTAAATTAATGTAATGTAACACTAAAATCTGTGTTTTGACACTTATGGTAAGCACAGCACAGATTGCCCATTGTGTAGCTTTGTGCTTAACAACAAGCACACAAACAAAACAGAATATTATATCCAATTTCAACAGTACTTCAGTAAATCTGTGCAACTTCAGTGGAGAAAAAGGCAGAACTCTTAAAAATAAAAACGTAAATCAGTGAAGGGGACATTAATTTTTTCCACACTCAACCCTTGCATTGCTGTTTTATAGCTAATACACTATAGAACAGTCCATGGCTGTGGCTCAGATCCATAATAGTAAATCAGTAGATCAGCTGAAAAAAGGCTAAGTCATTCTATAATTAGCATATAATGTTTATTTTGGTCTAAATATCTACAGTAGAATACTGGAAACTCTTAAGAATAGAGCAGCAGAAACACATTCTAGAACTGGTAAGATTATTAGTTGTATTGACTGGAGTCACACTGGAAATATGTGAAAGTCTACAAGAAATGGGAATCTCTTTCAGCTACTTGAGCACTTCAATGCAGTCATTGTACTCAAGAGAAAAGTGCCAAAACACTGTATGGTTTGTTTTATTTCTTGTCATTTTTGTCCTAAGATGAGACTTGACTTGAATGAACATCGAAAGTTACCTTCTACAAATAGCAATTGAGAACAGTGTTGTGTTATACAATTTGAAAAAGTGATAGAAGCTGTTTTGATCCAGGAACTGTTTTTAGTATTTCACATATCATGATGATCATGGTGACTGGTTTCAGGGATGCACTGGTGGTCGTGCAGACTTTTACTGTCTCTCCAAGTGTTTTTAGATGTGATATAAAATGAGAAAATCGAAACTGCCATTGTAAAAGTTGACAAAGTTCTTAGGAAGCTTCACAGTCTCTCTAGCTGGTAGCATTTAATACGACTGTCTTTATCACTTTGAGAATGATGAAAATCTCTGGATCAAACCTTTAGTTAATCTCTGCAAATAACATGGTTTATGAAAGCATTACACTGGGTTGGAATGTATTCCTTCAGGGTCTCACAATCTGAATCATTTGGAGGAGTTTCATTGCTGAATTCCTCATAGAACTGGATCTGTTCCTGAATATAATATGAAACAGTTGAGTGAGGTATGGTGCATTCATCTCCTTGCAGACATTCTGACCAGATATGATTAAACTCCATCTGTTTGTTTACCAGATCCTCTAGGAACTGTTTGGTTTGAGTAAAGCTATACTACAGTTCTTAAATGGAGAAGTCGGATGTTTTTGGATGCTTAGATAACTCTTCCACTGTAGAAAAGACAAAGTGAGTAACTGACAGTTCATAAAGTGTGGGAAATGTCTCTAAATAGTTAAGCTTTTTTGTACACCATTCTTTGGTCTGTATAGCTGATTTTAATTCTTTCTAACGTTACAAACACTGCCTCATAATTCTCAAGAATGGAGGAGGGAGAAGATTCTGTCATTGCCCATCTTCTTGGACAAAATGCCCTTATCCTCTTGTATCCAAAAGTAGAGCCCACTTTTTCCCTAGCCATCTGGAAATGGCCCAGGTGTCTGGGGGAAAGAAAGATCAATAGGCAAAGAACGGGCATGACATCAGTAGCTCCTGGGATATCATTTGCTTCAACTACAGAAACCTTATACAGAGTTTTAGTAAATGAGTGGCACATTTGAAATTGAGAATTTTTGGGTCTAAATCATGGGTATGCTGGGCAACACCTGTCATAGTCGTGCTCAGTTTATTCACACTGTCTTATGCTTGACCTCGATTACAGGACACTTGGAGATTAATTACATCGCAGTAATATGTCTTGCACAACAGTGACTAAACGCTTGGAATTAGTAACACTACAATCTGACAGATCTGTGAAACCCTACAATAACTGATAATCACTGTTGACCCAACAACTGTAGAAGGACACATGTTCTACCATAGCCCAATCATTTTCATCTGCCATGATACTTTAAAAGAGTTGTTCTTGTTCAAAAACCGATAGAGCATCGCCCTGTAAATGATCTCTCAAACTCATTTTGGATATTATGAGAAATGTATGTTCTGGATTGCAGCTATGTGGTAAGCAATGAAACGTTCTTACTTTCGAAGTTTTCAAGGTTAATAAACGCATCCCTCCGTTTCTTCAGCATTTGAAAATGCCATGTCTTCTCGAAGAAGATACTTCACAACTGTAACAACAATCGGCATATTCTTTCTTTGATGAAGCCGTTCTTCGACAATATGTTTGTTGATTAAAATTATCACTGTATTTTAAGCCGCGGCATAGCGGCTCATAGAATGGCTCTGAGTTTTTTAAGTATAAACTTTTAGCTCATAGCTACGTCATCTCTTCTCCAATTTGAGATTTAGGTACAGTTTTGGACTCAGGATTGATATTGTTACGTCTCCGTTCGTTAGTTAATTTTCCGTAACTTCGTTCCGACGAAACTTTAGCGACACAAGTCCTTTCTTAAATAAAACTGGTTTATTCTTTCTGAATATAACTTTGCGATACACTTAATTTCAACAGTCGCGCTATAACAAACGCTATAACAACAAACGTCTCACGTGCTCAGTTCAATTACACACTCTCTGACTGCAGTTCAATTACTCATGACCTACACATTGTCCCGTCACGTTGTGACCGTCTTATATATACCGGACTACCCCCAATCTAGTAATCTCCCGACAATTCACGAAGGTTCGAGAAAGAAGTGGCGTGATACTAATCACGTGACCTCGCTGACGCAACAATATATTTGATCATACCCTAAGTCTCATATATTAATCTACTCTAATCTTGTCTAAAATAATTTTAATTTGAGGGCAGGCTGGTAGAGATCCTGATGAGTAAGCCCCCCAGTGGCACAGCGGCATGTCTGCGGACTTACACTGCTAGAAACCGAGTTTCGATGCCCGTGGTGGGCAGAGCATAGATAGCCCCTTGTGTAGCTTTGTGCTTAACTATAAACAAACAAATAAACCTGATGATTAATAAAATCGAATCTGGTATATGCGCACTCTATGCTTGGTATTGCTGTCGCATAAAAATATAGCTAATAAAAATACAGGAAAGGCCTCATAGATTAATTTACTCTAATCCTGCCTAAAAGGACTGCAAGTTCCGCGGCTACTGAGAGTTTCCTCTTGTTTGCCTAAGAGCCTCGTTAACTCGGTTACAACGTCACAGTGAAGGTGAGTTTTCACAATAGAAAAGCATTTTTTCCCATCGTATCCACTTTCAATGAGCACAACACTGGACTTTTCTCTTAAAGTTCAGTATTTTGTTTTGCATCTCAGAGCAGCAAAAATCGAAGAAAGTTTTTTTTTTTTTGGTCACACAAAACAACAGGAAAGTGTGTTTTTCCTATTATTCCTTACGGAAATTATGAAATTTATTGTCATGTGCCTTCCTAGACGTCTTCTTGGTGGCCTCGGTGCTCAGTTACAACTTCTATGAACTCCAACTCTGAAAGTTTGTGATACATTGTCTGATGAGATGTATTGTCATATGCCTTTCTAGACGTCTTCTTGATGGCCTCGGTGCTCAATTACAACTTCTATGAACTCCAACTCTGAAAGTTTGTGATACATTGTTTGATGAGATTTATTGTCATGTGCCTTCCTAGACGTCTTCTGGATGGCCTTTCCTAGACGTCTTCTTGATGGCCTCAGTTACAACTTCTATGTACTCCAAATCTGAAAGTTTGTGATACATTGTTTGTTTGTATGTTGTTAAGCATAAAGTAACACAATGGATAACTCAACTGTACCCACTGCGAGTATCGAAACTCGATTTTTAGCATTATAAGACACTAGACCCGCCGCTGAGCCACCAGGGAACCTATGGTATAAACTATAAAGTATTTAGAGTAGCATCCAAAGAACGTTACCATAAAAATTGGCAACCTAGCATAATATAAATATATATCGCACTAATTTTATTTTTATAACTATTATAAAGAGATTACGTTTCAATATAATCTATCGCTTTATTGTTATGAATTTCGCAAAGCTACACGAGGGCCATCTACGCTAGGCGTTCCTAATTTACCAGTGAATGACTAGACGGAACGCAGCTAGTCATCACCACCCACCGCCAAATCTTGGGCTACTATTTTACCAAAGAATAGTGGGAGTGACCGTCACACTGCTGAAAGGGCAAGCGTGTTTGGTGTGATGGGAATTCGAACCCGCGACCCGCAGCTTGCGAGTCGAGCGCCCTAACCACCTGGCCATGCCAGGCCCTATTGCTTTATGTTGTAAAAATACATATTACTGGAAAATGTATATGATAAATAATACTACACACTATTTACTGAATAAGTCATCAATTGAAAAGGAAAACTAAATTTACCCCTTAACCCTTTCTGGACTGGGCACTTTTTAAACTCCTTTCTGCGCTTGTCACGAGGATTTACTGAGTTACATTCAAAATTTAATTAAACCACTTTTCCATCAATGTATTTTAATGACATTAGCGATATTATGTACGTTATAATTCAAAGTTTTATATCATCGAAGTTTAATTCCTTTATTTCAAAAGAAACGTCTAAAAAATATTTAAAACTTTAGTTTTGTTGTCACGTGACGCACTAGCGCTGAAAAATCTTATTTCTATTACTTGAATAATGCTCCGTCTGCAGTGTACGTGTATGTTAATGTAATGTTAATTTCTATTGATGAAAGTAGAAATTTGAATTATAAAACATCTCGTATTACATTTTAAGGGTTTTATTAGAAGTTTGGTGTCTATCAGTTGATATCTTCAATTTCTTTCTGTTAGCATGAAACAGGCAAAAAACTTAGTCGTAAGTCATTACATAATACTGTTACGTCTCCGTTTGTTAATCAACTTCCCGTAACTTTGTTCCGACGAAACTTTAGCGACACAAGTATTTACTTAA
>NW_013667526.1:63235-67155 GCF_000517525.1 Limulus polyphemus
TCATGAAAAAACAAGATAGTTCTAGAAAATAGAGGGCGCCACACCAGTCACGTGACCTCGGTGACGCAACAATACATACGTTACATGATGCTCAGAGAAATATGCAGGGCATACTCAGAATATGTAATAACAGTTGTGCAAAGTTGTTGTTAGCACCGTTATATTTTACAGTTAGTTAAGATCACGATGTTATAAAATAAAGCTTGCATTCTTACAGAATGTAAAGATATGTTTCACAATTTTTTCACAAAGATCCCTAGAGTTACTTGGTCGAATCCTGTACTTATTCAGAGTACGCATGCGCTATATTTTAACAACTTTAGTATGTAAAAGAAAAACAACAACATAGTTAACTATACACATTTATAATATACATTTACACATTTTCGCTTAAACAAGGTTTAGGAGAAAGCAGTGGTATTTGTTTTTATAGTATTCAATATGTGAAGACTATTTTGTGGCTCTTTTTTTAATATATGCTAACTAAAACTTGAGGTTAAGATGTTTTTTCTGAGATTTCATTTTATCGTCTTAATTATACTACATTTATTCAAGTACGAGGCGTCGGTAAATTAATGTTAACAAAGTTATTAACATTTATTTCTAAGTATGTTGAAATTTATGTTGGGTTCGTATCGCATGCTGCAAGGAATGTATTTCTATTAGCCTAATAAGGCTATTAGCCTTTGTAGCAAAGGTTAAAGGCTCATGTACCCCCCCCCCCCCAAAAAAAAAAACCAACAACAATTCTGTTAACATAATACCTGGACGTACTCTATATAGTAAAAGACATAAGTAGTAGTCAGTTAGCGTATGATACATGTAACATTCCACAGAGAAATGTGATAACATATAGGGAAACGTAATTGTGCTGTTTAACTAATCAGTGTAATAAGGCATAAGTCAACAAGTTGTTCCGGAAATTAACACTTAAAGTTACCATGAAAGCTTTACAAATAGGTGGGTATCCTCTTCTACTGGAATTTGTTCAGAGATTAGATAATACACAGAAAGCCATTGTACCAGTTTAGTATAGACGTATATGTAGTGTTACAAGCATGTATATGATGACGTAAGTATTTGCTCGAGTACTTATATGGTGGAACAACTAAAGTGTTTGTCATATTCACGTAGTAGGTCAAAGAACACGACATTAATCAATTGAAATATTACAGGTAGGTCTACATTGTTTTCATCTTTGTAGAAACTCACAATGAAGATGATGTACAATCGTAATTTAACGTTCTTATATTTTAATGTGTTAAATCGTTCTAATTTGATAACAACTAGTTGATTTTAGTGGATTAGGTCGGCGTACTAATGCAGAATGTTGCAAAACAGCCACTACACGAGTTTTTATTGTATAAAATGTCAAAATAAAAAAATCACACAATAAAACTCTTAAAAATTATCATTATTCTTATTGAGCTACAATGTCACAAAAACCACCGATAAATAATAGTTTTTGTGGTGTTTTTATGTAGACAAATCATTTTTTTTACCAAACTTTTATATTAGAATCAAACGACAATAACTGTTATATTTCCAATCACAAGGGCCATCTATTATCTATAATAATAAAAGAACGTATTTATGGTTCTGTGTGTGTGTGACCGCCAGACTCCAAGAGGAAAGAACCTAGAAACGTGAAATTGTACACAGATACTATGTAAACCAAAAGGGTGTGCACCTGGGTATTATTATCCACGTGCGTGCGCGAGCACATCATCTTTTTGTGAGGCAAGTTAGCGAAAAACAACATAGAGAAGATGTGTGACTGCATAACTCCAAGAGGAAAGAACCTGAAATTTTGCACCCATATTGAGGGTGTGCATCTGGATATTACTTATCTTATCCACGTGCATGCGCGCTAGTTATATCCTTAATAATAACAACAACAAATGCAACAGATATTGTACAATCTTATCCCATCAATGCTGTAATTATGTTCGATTCGCTTGTGCAGAACTATCCCGAATAATCCAATCGTTATATTCCACCAATCTTCGATCGATCGCTGTATCACAAAATCGATCGTAGGTATATAGAGGGCGCTGAATTAGTTGAGCTAATCTAGAAAATGTTCTGGATGATCTTTCCAGGAACGAGAAGTTAGTATTTCCAATATGGTGGAGAAAGACGCTTATTGTTTTTGAATTATTCTTCCCTTCCCAATATGATGTTTTCATAATTGAGTTGTTGATACGTTTTTCTACGGCTAGATTTCCTGTTTTAATTGGATTTTACGCGTGTATGATTTATCTTTTTGTGCCTTTTCATAAATTTGTTTGTTATGAGCTGTGTTTAGAAAGACATATTGTTTATAGTGTTTCTGTATAGGTAAACATCTACTGCAATTACCCTGTGAGCAATTTGCCCGTTTTGCACATCTAAAGACATTGATGTGTTTCATATATTTCATCTAAAAAGTTACTAAAGAACAAATTAAACCATATTGAGACATAAACTTTGAACAGTTTGTTTGTTTTTCTAATTAAGCACAAAGCTACACAATGGGCTATCTGTGCTCTGCCCACCACGAATATCAAAACCCGGATTCTAACGTTGTAAGTCCGCAGACATACCACTGTGCTATTGGGGGGGGGGGGGCACTTTGAACAGAGTTGAAGACCTATCATAATAGGTCTGTTATTTCAAATGTATGAACGTGAAATCATTCGAAGTTGAGTACCTATGTTTTCAGTAACTTTAAAACACAAGACATTTGACAGAAGAATTTGTATTAGTTCCATCTAACCATTGTTATTTGGATAAATACGGGAAAATATTCGATAACTATGTCTATGAGCTACTTACAAGTAAACGACTGGTTGTTTGTAGGTGTTACATGGACACAAGTGCCAGTACCGATACATTTATTTATGTTGAGACATCATGGTTACAACTGTGGTGTATTCAGATACACTGATTTCACTGACAGTACTTGCTTTGGGTTGTTTTGAATTTCGCCCAAAGCTTGTTTGTTTGTTTTGAATTTTGCGCAGAGCTACACGAGGGCTATCTGCGCTATCCGTCCCTAATTTAGCAGTGTAAGACTAGAGAGAAGGCAGCTAGTCATCACCACCCACCGCATGCTCGCCCCTTTCAGCCGTGGGGGCGTTATAATGTGACGGTCAATCCCACTATTCGTTGGTAAAAGATTAGTCCAAGAGTTGGCGGTGGGTGGTGATGACTAGCTGCCTTCCCTCTAGTCTTACACTGCTAAATTAGGGACGGCTAGCGCTGATAGCCCTCGTGTAGCTTTGCGTGAAATCTGTAACAAACAAACAAACACAAAATAAATTGTGTAAAATGTGTTGAAAAGTCTCGCAATTCTGGGATACAACATCAAAATTCCACAAGGTCTACTTTCGATAATTAGGGGAGACCGGGGCTAGTTGTTACAGGGGCAAGTTGATACAGTGCCTCTAGCTCTTGTTGAGATTAATACGTGAACTATCGCCGTACGTGTTCGATGGTCCGGTTGCGCAAGCTTTGTTTTAATGGCGGCATGAATAAGATCAGTCACGAAATAAAAAAGGTATGTACATTTTCTGTTTTTGCATACCTAAACTAAAAAAAAATAGTCTAGGAAATATCTATTTACTCTTTATATACTGTGTTTTGATACTGTTCTTATTAGTTGTAGACTTCGATAGTTAATAACTCTTAATATACGGTAACATTGAGTTATGTTGTTTGACGATGAATTAGTATGGAGCCATTGTTATACCCCATGTCGATATGGGGCATGTTGTTACAGCATGTAACAACATGCCCCAAAGTTCATCAAAAAAGTGTAATGCACATTATTTTACAGATCAATTGCAATTATGGTTAGCACGTATATTAAAAACACTGATAGAGGAACTGTGTCAACAAAGGTGTTTGAGCAGGCGGCTGATAGAGTTATTAATCAG
>NW_013667526.1:68155-69963 GCF_000517525.1 Limulus polyphemus
GAAAACTACAGTAGGTGTATTATAACATTTAGCATGATAGAGTAGGCTAATTTTGGTAAATATTCCAGATTTTTTTTATTGTATAACAACATGCCCCACCTATTATATCAACTTACCCCGCATCTGGGGCATATTGTTACACTTGACTTTACTTCAAAATATTTACAAAATCTTTTATGTAACCAATTTTGTTCAATATAGAATACATAATTTTGATAAAGTACATATTTATATTTCACTTTCATTCAGTTTCAATGTATGATTCGGGTTATTTCGCTAGATATTGGACTTTTTCTAAAAATCGTAACAACTAGCCCCGGTCTCCAGTACACATGTAACTGATAAGTGTTTCTACGAGCTTGGGTGAGGTGGTATATGGTGTGAATTAAACGAAATAACATTGTAAAAGCGCAGTGCGGTAGTCATAGTATTTTCTCATACGCTGAATCTCTGTATTGAAACAGTGGTAGCGCATATTTTAACTGTCGGCAATAATATAATATTGTTATGACAGCGGAAGTCACGTGGCGCTGGTAACATGTCATGAGTTTCTAGAAGGATTGTGACTTTTCCTGGCAACTGTAGTCTGTTCTAGGCGTCCTCTTTTTTAGTATATAAGCCCGGCAAATAAAGCGGAGATATAATTGCAGATAGATATAGAGATTGAAGATAGAGATAATCGAGTCAAGCCGTAAGTAAAGTGTGTGAATCACTGTGATTATAGCGTGTGTTCTTAAAAGTAGTCAAGTTTAAAGTGACTGTGGAAATTCTGTGTATTGCAAAGTTGTATCGAGAAAGAATAAACTAGTTTTAATTAAGAAAGGACTTGTATCACGGAAGTTTCTCGGATAGAATATATACCGGAAATTAACAAACGACCAATATTTATATAATATTTACATTTATTACTTATATTGTCTCGCTCTTGTTTGATCAATTACTTTGCTATAAATGTTTATTTTATCTCCACTCTCTTCCGGGCCCATTTGAGGCCCGGGCCCGGGAATTTTTCCCCGGTATCCTTACCCTCTCGGTGGGCCTGGCTACAACCATCCCTTTTCATTGCTAATATTTACGTAACATAACTGACGCTAATCCAAGCGTTTACGTACATACATATATTGCTGTTTCTTACTCTCGAGAATCTACTACAACTTTAGAGAATAGGTGGGAGTTTCGCAATACATATCTAACAGTATAAGCTATGTATGTTTTTAAATATGAATTTAATCTGAACAAACTTTGATATTAAAATAAATATATAATAATAAATCCGTCACACAATTTTGACAATGAGATAGTTTGGACTTATTTTTGCTATAAATTCGATGTTGTTTCTAGTTTGCCTGTGTGGGTGAGTCGAGTGGTTTTTATTTTAGCTTTATCATAGAGTGTAAGGATGGCCAAAGTATTCAACAGGCATAATACAAATATGCACGCTAAAAATCAACAATGACAGAGAGTTAAAAGATGATTGGCACTCTCTTTTTATTTGTTTCTCTACCCAGCAAGTCCAACAAACAAGGCAAGAAGCCATCGCTAAGATACCAAACCAGAAAGTGACCAACCCACCAAATTGTTCATCCTTCTTCTTCTTGTTTCAGTCGATATAACTATACAACTACTTTATCACTAACGTCAGTTTAAACCTAAATCCACTCTATGTGTTTCTGGGCAAGCACGATGTCATTGGTTTGTTGTAATAATTAGTAGTAATTACAAAAAATCATAATGTTACGTCTGTGTTCGTTTGTTAATTTTTCGTAGAAATCCTTTCCGAGAAGCTTCTGCGATACAAGTCTTTTCTT
>NW_013667526.1:70716-79440 GCF_000517525.1 Limulus polyphemus
TTTGTCTGGCGCACTTATATACAATCAAAAACGCGCGTGTAGCACGCACTAGCGTCTTCGCGAATCTTCTAGACACTCATTACGTGTTACCAGCGTCACGTGACTTCCGCTGTTGTAACAATAATGCTAGTGTAAACGATGTTATTACTACCCCTTTAAGTTAGCTTTTTTTTACAGCAATTTGGTGTTCCTTTGAAAAGCTTAAATTCAGGGTGAAACAGGAATTACCAATATTATGTATGAAATGAAGGGGTAAAAAAAATCAATCCACATAATATTAAGTTTTACTACACACATTCATAAAATACACGAAAATTCAGACAGGGGAAAATGTCACAAAACAAGTAATAAAAAACATTTTGTAAATGTAAAATGATGTAGGAATGGCAGTACTAAAAAGAATGCAAACAGGAAATAGGAATGATACAGCTATATATAGATCATCCTTACATGGCTTTTAATATTAAAATTAAAAATGCACGAGTATAAAATGGCTTCGAGGTCGGTCAATTCGACCTTAATGATGGATGTTGGTTAACTGCTCAACCGCGGGGGCAAAACTTATGTAAGGAACATACCTACGAAGTTTAAGCAAAATATTTTATCAGACCTGTTAGAAAATAAAGTAATGAGGGAATAGTGTTAAAGCATATTTTCACAGTACAATTAAACATAAATAATTTTGTTATGACAAAATGTTGAAAAAATTGTTTTTGTGGTTTTTAATACCCAAGTGCTGTCCTTGCTTATCCTTGTGTGATTTGACAACCAGAAAATAACATAAGTAAAGAGCATCTAGATTGCCACGTCTGGCAAGCTTACTTACCAAATGTGTCAAGCCGATTTATGTGTGTGCCTATGTATGTATTAAATAGGTAATTTAATTTGGAATAGTAAAATTTTAATATTTAAAGTGTTAAATTACAAAATCTGCCTAGTTATGCAACAGGTCTTGAGGCTAACATATGCGTGTCTATTATTTCTTTATTGTTACTTTCACTAACAGTATTGGTTAGAATGTTTAACGTATCTAATTTTATTACTTTTAATTCTTATTTTTATATTTTTTCATTATAAAGATTTGTTTTTGCATTTTTAGCTTATATATATTATGACTAACCTAAATCTCCTGAGCTGACCGAATCTCGTGTTATTATTGGGATTACTGCCGAAAATATCTTCACCAACAGTACATTCTAACCTTTATAATAAGAACGTAAGAAAAGCATACTTAATTAACTATACTCATTAGCAGTTTGATTTTTATTTTCATTCTAAGTAGATAGCTTGTTCTGATCTTAAGCTAATATTATTTAACAGACGTTAATTTCAACACTAATCACAGGCAGGTAGGTATATGAGCACAATGCTGCTAAGTTTTGTATTGTTAAGTTTGTTTTAAATATTCACTCACCATGCTACAAAAGTTCCGCAACGTTAGCATTGCATTGTTAGTATAAATGTATTAAATCAAGTTATCATAATTCAATCAGCTCAAAAGTCGTAATGATTTCGAAACATTTGACTGACCTCTATAAGAAGAGCATAGTCCATTTGTCATCATCACAGGCTCTTCAGGTAAAAGAACTTTTGGCAATTATGCTGACGTCAAATTATTGTTTAAGTTCAGTGTGACTTTCTACTCTTACGTTTAAACGTTATACAGTGGTGAAAAGTTAGTCATCAAAAGGTCAATATCGAATGCATGTGAATCAAAATATATAAGCAAACAACAGTTAAATCTCACTAAAATGTCACAACGAAACAGATAACTTGTACTCTTTAAACACGTAGAGTTATCGACATGATATAAATTTGTAAATATTGCTAACATAAAAACACTATTACCAGTGTATTATTTCTGACAGCATATCTCAATACTTGTTAATTCAGTAGATATAGGAGTTTTATCACTAGGGTTGTCATCTCTTTAAATCTTGGTATTTCTTAGTGTCCTGAAGAAAAAACTGCTTCGTTATTAAAATGTCACTCAGCTTAATGTTATTTTATGACAGTGGTCTGGGTACCACTGGTGGTGCGTGAGGATCTATCACGTGGTTCGAGGGCTGGTCCAAAACCCGAGTAACTGACGGGCAACGCCACGGCCGAGGCCATAGAAGACAACAAGCCAGAATCCACATCCCCACCACTCGCGTGACGTCACACAACCAGACTTCCAACGCCATTCTTCCCTTTATTATTTAATCTGATAAGATTTCTTTTTGCAGTGACAAGCGAAAAAGGGTGTGGTAGGTGGTTCACAGGGTCTTTTTGACCCACCAAAGTAGTCCGAAAATTAAAAAGTTTGAGAACCACTACTCTATGATATATCATTTGTCAGTTGTATAAATTCGTATGCCCAGGCTTGTGTTGTAGAATCATTCCTTTGTTCATGAGTATTATTGTAACAAATCGAGCTTGATCAGCTATTATATTTTTGATCCTCGCTTGTGTGTGGCTCACTTGTCGCGTGCGTACTGTGATAGAATATAATCAGCGATGATACGGGATACCACAAATATTCAAACGATAAACTTCAGTTAACTCCAATAAACTAAGTATTATCATACCCTCTACGACGATCGGAAAATTTGTACCGTCTTTATATAGCAAACCTGAATACTAGTCTTTTCTTTATTTTAGACATTAGTGTTTGTATATTTTACACACATGCTCATATTGCTAGTTACTCTTAATTATGTTTATATTGCTTTGTAAAATGTGTTTCAGATCTAAAGAATTTACGGCTAGGACATTTTTTTTACTTCAATTTGATGTAAATATCATCCCTACAATTACAGAGAACCAAGAAAGGTGATCCTAAGCAAGGTCTCGACAGGTCTAGGGTTCAACATTATCGGCGGGGAGAAAGACGAAGGTATTTTTGTTTCATGTATCTTAACAGGTGGCGCTGCTGATCTTAACGGTGAACTGAAACAGGGTGACCAGATATTATCGGTAAGTCACCATAATGCAGAAGTGAAAATATAGAAATTATTGTTTTTGCTTGACAGAAGTTGGGTTTTTAAACGACACCTTCGAAGACACCGTGTTACAGAATTTTTATTTCTCTTTGCGAGATGTATAAATCATCAAGATTACATTGTTAATTTGTAATTAGAACAGGACAGTCAGTAAAGGTATTCATTTTACATTTGTGATAAATATATATTCTGATCAATGAAGGACAGGGGAAAGTTGTAAAGGCCGCAAAAATATCTATGCATTGCTCTTTTACTCCTAATAATTTGAGAATTTATTTTAGGGATATAGAAGTATATCTATTTTTGCATACATTTGATGACATTTTTAACACCCTTGTATATGCCCTCATCATCAGATCCAAATACAATGTATTGAGACAGCATATTTTAATACCTTAATAGAAAATGGGCAAATCTTTACTTGTTATAAACTCTTGCCATAAACCGTTTGTATACATCTCAAGAAGTAGAGTGATATTTTCTTGTAGGGCAGGTCTAAGTGTAACGAGCTTTCGGAGTCTATAATTTCTGACCTTCAGGTGGTGTTCCAAAACCTCCTAGAAAGTGTCTTTTGTATTAAGGCCTTGACTTTGGCTGGACAAAGATAAATCTTGGATGTCATTTGCCTAAAATTATTGTTGTATCTTGCTTAAGAAGATATGCTCTTACCTGTAAAATTCCATTGAATTAGGCAGTGCAGCATTGTCCACGATGCCACAGTACAACAAGACATTCGTGGTTCTCTTAAATGTCATCAGTGGTCGAAGATGAAACGGGCCTGCACCATTGCACAACTCATATTACTCTTCACAGTTAGAGGAGTATAGTCGTATCTTAACCATTCTGTAGGATACTGCAGTGCCTAGACTCACCCATTTAAATACTCAAATGATTAATAGGATGTAAGTTTCACATGCTGATTTACTATTGGCCATTAGCCGAGTCTTGATGCCACATCATAATTAGAGTTGACTTCTTACATTCACACCTGTGATTTGGTAAGTGACTTCTGTTCTGTAGTTTGTGTTTAAAATCCAGCAGCACTGAACTCTGCACAGAATGAATGTACTGGCCTGCAGTACTGAGCTAATATTAAGATCCTGGATGATGTATTTAATGACATATGTGCAATTTTTTCGAAACATGCTTTTAAAGTTTAGTACTTTTTATGTAATGAAACATATATTTCGATATCTAAAATACACTGTAGAAAGACATTTAGTAAGAAAGTAAAACATGAAATGGAAATACAGCTGAAAAATGACGACTTCGAGGTAGAAATGTTGAAACATACTGCTTATTATGGAATTACTTCATGATTATATGAGAATTGGGAAACTAATGCTATTCTTCATTATGATTTGTCTGTTTGTCGACAGTACTTATCGTCAATTTGTATGTAAAAGGATATAGAACACATCAAAAATAAGTTGTTGAAATCTTCGTAACATAGAAATTGAATTAGAACGAATTTTGTCAGATGTTTTACATATATTTGCCTGTCAAACTCTCAGTTATCCTCTTTATATCGTTTATTTACTTGTTTTTAAAACAATATAATTCTAAAAAAAAATTGTTCGAGTTCCTTGTAATTTTTTTAAAATTTTCAAACATTTTTAATATCACTATCGGCAATTTATTACCTAAATGCTTTTTACAGAACACGTACCAAGTACATTTTTTACTGATCTAAAATATTATATTACTTAATAAATGTTTCATGCCAGAAATGTAATTGTTTTATCATAATGTGATGTTTTTTATTTTTAACTAGTAGATGTTCTAAGTAATTAATTAAATAGACATTATATGTGTATGCTTTAAATGTCTATGTATATAACAAATAGTGGGTGTGTGTGTATTTTACGTTTTCAGTCACATTACTAAGCTTATTTGCATCCAGAAGTAGTTTATAAACATTACAAATTTGTTATTGATACGAAAGTACGAAGTATCTGGTAATGAACAGACAATTTAAAACTGACGTTTCAAGGTAACAAACATAATAAATTAGGAAAAAGAAATGAGCTTGACAGGTTTTATCCCGACGCAGTGTTGCTGTATCATTTATATAAAGGAAGCACTCGGACAATATTACTTAAAAACAACAAGAACCCTTTCTCATCGTTCTTCCGGAAAGATAACCAAAAAATGTGCTGTATGATTGCATTTGTTTTACCACCTTGACTGCACAGTATACGTGGGATGGTACCAAAGAAGCTGGATGAAAATTATAACTTGAAGAACATGCTTTTGACGTTGTGTTTAATTTTTTGTAGAATTTTAGATCATACTCTTAGCGTCACTCGTACACAAAATGATGAACAAGAACGAATAAACAAAACGTATAAAATATCAGCATAAACATTTCGTTAAACTAAGAGCCTTGCTTTGTGGAAACGTCGTTGATAAAGAGATTGGATTATTATGTCTGTGGCATAGGTAAATGGGGTGGAGATGAGGCACGCGACGCACGAAGAAGCAGCGGCGAAGTTAAAAGGGTCAGAGCAATCTGTCAGCATGGTAGTGCAGTATAGACCAGAAGGTAAGTTAACGAATTACTTCTTTCCTTTTAAAGCCTCTGTCTTTGGTCTAAGCAGGATCTTAAAACGTTTCACGGAATATGTCGTCTTATAAACTTATATACGCACATTTTATGTATCAGGAATCCAATCAGTAATTGTAATTTTAAACTTGACACCGGATACTCATTTTGGTCATTATATTATTATTTTTCCTTTTATGATATGCTGTTGGCTATCTCTTATTAGTTTCTATAATCAATCCTTGTAAGTTCTATTCTCTTATTTAACACAGAAATATACGTACAATAAAGTAGATAAACCGAGAAAATATGTGATTACTATTTAAAATAGTTTATTACACCAAATATACTATATCATTCTTTCTGTCCATTATCACGCCTGTTTGTCCACTTTGTTGGCGTATCTCAGTTCTAGTCGTCAGAACAATAGAGTTGTGAGAAATGCATTTGAAGTTTGCGTTCATGACTTAAAAGGCTTCCTCGCACTAGTGTGTTTATTTTCTAGAATTGTTTTCGATGTTAAGATATGGCTTCAATTTAGTTATAGGTTTTGTAAAGCGTGGACGAAAAAAATATATATATATAAAAGTGATGTTGGTAACTTTGGCTTCAGCTATATATTTTCTATATATGCGAGATATTTTAATACAATGAAAACCTCTAAAGTTCTAATAGTGTTTAAGAGCGAAATTTACGACAAGCAAATATCTGATCAATTTCATATCTTCTACCACGTATTGTCAAACCGTCACTGGATACTTTCGTCATCACAGAAAATTACGTGCGCTATTGAACGTTTTCTGATTGAGTTTTGAATAAATTACAACAAGTTATTTTCAATTTGCCTTCACAATACCTTAATCAAACCATAATAATATTGAAATAATTTTGAACCGAATAAGCACAGCGTAATATAATTTATCTCAGTTTCGTTTGTTTGTTTGTGTGTTTTTGAATTTCGCACAAAGCTACACGAGGGCTATCTGCGCTAGCCGTCCCTAATTTAGCAGTGTAAGACTAGAGGGAAGGCAGCTAGTCATCACCACCCACCGCCAACTCTTGGGCTACTCTTTTATCAACGAATAGTGGGATTGACCGTCATATTATAACGCCCCCACGGCTGAAAGGGCGAGCATGTTTGGTGTGACGGGGATTCGAACCCGCGACCCGCAGATTGCGAGTCGAGTGACGTAACCACCTGGCCATGCCGGGCCTCTCAGTTTCCCGCACACACATATATTAATTCTATAGGCAACAACTACGGTAAGAAACCGTTATTTTTGTTTCTTGTGTTATTCATATTCTTGTGTAATAAACAAACCATCGTGTATAGACGCGTAGGTTGTAACTGTATTAACGGACAGATTTTTTCATAAAATCATTATAATGGCGATGTATTTCCAGATGTATAAAACATGGAAACTTATATAATCTGTTCAGTAAAGGGCACTTGTTGAAATGTCGTCACTTTCTTCTTCTGTTAAAGTGTTTTCTTTTCTAAGTCACTGTGGTTTATGTTACAATGGTACTAAAACATATTTAACATTATAACGCTAAGAAAATTATTCATCGCTGGTAATTGTTGATGGCAAAACATGGCCATAAAGAAGTTACGTGGCAAACAAAGGAGTAGGAAGTGTTATGATAAGAACATTTATCTTACATTGGAGTTTATCTACATTGGAGTAAGATTATCTTACAATCTTGTTTTACTTTAAGCTCAAACTAAATAGAACAAAGGGTTATTTGAGTGTCTTATAAACCAAAACATAGTCCATTTTCAAAAACCTTTTTAATTACGTGTGTAGAAATATTCAAAATTAACATCCTTTGTATTTTATTTAGTTATGCAGTAATGATATCAATTATTTATGGCATTAATTATTGTGATTTTGAGATATTACTATTTATGATCTACGCGTTAAGATTATTTGTTGACTTATTAGACTTACAACTTCAGGATGGTTATGAATAAAATTAGGTCATCTTCAGAATATTTGTGGATATTTACATTTGCCTAGTTTGAATAAAAAAGTATTAAAATGATAATCGTTATTCATACTATGCTACTGAAAATAGTAGAGAAAAAAAGGAACCGAGACTGTAAGCTGTTTTTTCGAATAGATAATGTTTAACTTGAATAATTATGAATCACGTTGTATCTTGTATAACCCTCAATGTATCAGTGATAAATCTGAAGGCTTATAATGTCAAAAACCAGGTTTTGATATCCGTGGTGGTCACAGCACAGATAGCCCACTGTGTAGCTTTGTGCTTAACAACAAATGAATAAGTATCATGTTATTCTTGTATACTATTGTTACGTCTCTGGTCGTTTGTTAATTTTTTGTAGAAATTCTTTCCGAGAAACTTCAGCGATACAAGTCCTTTCTTAAATAAAACTAGTTTATTCTTTCTCAATTCAAACACCAACATTGCTGGAGTGTATCCAGTGGCTTCATGCTCTACTGTTCTATAGGTCATCAACAGTGGAGGGAGTAAGACATCCCAGTCATCTTGGCGGCTATTACAAAACTTTGCCAATTCCTGTCCCAGTGTCCAGTTGTATTTTTCTACCATCCCACCAGACTGTGGGTGAAGTGGCGTTGTTCTGGTGTTTTGTATGCCAAACAACTTGCAGCATTCATGGAACACAGCTGATTCAAAGTTACGGCCTTGATCTGAATTCAGTTATTATGGCATACCAAATCTGAAGAAGAAATCACTAATAGCCGAAGCTACAGTTGTAGCTTCCTGATTTGGTATTGCATATGACTCAAGCCACTTGGTGAAATAATCCATCGCCACACAAATGTACCTGTTTTCAGCACGAGTTTGGGGCAAAGGACCAGCAATGTCAATGGCCACTCTTTCCATTGGTGCGGCAACTTGATATAACTTCATTGGAGCACGTCCCTTATTCTTGGGTCCCCTTTTAGTGCAACATGTCCTGCACCATTCTTCCACATCTTGCCTCTCTGTCGTAGGTGACTCAATGTCTTCTTAACTCTGAGATGGCCTCCTGTTAAACTATCATGGGATTGATGCAGCACAACTTCCCGTAACTTACTCGGTATAACTGTTTGCCAGGTCGTCACTTCCCATCTCCGGAGAAGAATACCATATTCAAGCTTCAACTGGTCTCATTGTGCCCAATAGTTCTTTGTCACAGGGCTTAAGCTAGACACCTTCTCC
>NW_013667526.1:80452-81801 GCF_000517525.1 Limulus polyphemus
CTGTACTTATTGGTTATTATTCTTCTTGTTGCTCTCCACAGTTCCAACAATCTTTCTGGGTAGCAGCCTTTCCTGCCATGGCATCTTCCCTGTGTTGATATTGCTGGCATTGAGCTCTCTTGTGCTCAGGTTTGTTACAGTGCCAGCAAAGTCCCTCAAACCTCTCTGAAAGCTGACTTTTTTGGCCTTATATCCTGATGATTGTACCAACCTTGGTACCTCTGTGCTGGACTTAACATAGGATTCGAATTCAAGAGCTCTGGACATTGCATCCTGCATAATAGAGGGATGTGCTTGCTTCACTTGTATCTTCAGCTGTGGACTGTCCAAGGCATCTACAAACTGATCCCTCAGTAACAACTTGAGCACATCGGGTGGTGCAGTTGGGTAGGCCTTGTGTGCCATACTTTCCAAGTCCTGTGCCAGCTCTTGCAGGCTCTCCTCTTTAGCACGAACTCTAGTCCTAAACCTAGCTCTGTAGACTTCGGACTGATTTTGAGTTCCATACCTGAGTTCTAGAGCAGCTACCAGTGTTCTATAGTTGTGCCTGTCATCTGCTGACAACTGTTCAAGTATTTTAATTGTTGTTCCTTCAGGCTCGTTGCAAGGTACACTGCTTTCTGCTCCTCTGTCCATCCCTTCATTTCTGCCAGTAGCTCAAATTGTGCTCTATATGCTTCCCATGGTGCCTTCCCATCGAATTCTTGTGGCTTCCTTTGTACTAGATCACCCCTATTGCTGACACTCGTGTCTGGAATGTGACGTCTTGCAGGACTGAAGATGTTTGCATTAGGGTTTAGCTGGAGGGTCTGGAAGGAGCTTCCTGTTGTCTGGGGCTGATTAGGTCCATGGTTAATATATCCTCCCTGTGTAAAGGACAGTAAATCGACCTTTAATGTATTTAATTCACTTTGAAATTTACTAATATTTTCCATTTGTGTATGCTAGCTTACTCTCAATTGTTGGATACTTTCTTCTTGTTTATTTTCTTTCTCCTCCAACCACTGCTGTAGTCTCTCTTCTTGTTCATTTTCTTTGTCCCCCAATCACTGCTGTAGTACCTCTTCTTGTTTCTTTTTTCTCCAACAACTGTTGTAATCTCTGTTGTTTATTTTGCTGTTCGAGCTGCCACTGTTGCAGATTTTCTTGCCACTGTTGTAATCTCTCTTCTTGTTTCTTTTGCTGTTCTTGTATTGCTGCCATCAAATCTGCTAAGCCTTATTTTGATTTGCCACCTCTCGTTTCATGTTTTTTTTTTCTATCCCACTTCTGACACCAATTTGTTAAGTATCTGCTTGTTTGATAATTTCCCGTAAAAATTCTTTCCGTGAAACTTCAGCGATACAAGT
>NW_013667526.1:81987-86062 GCF_000517525.1 Limulus polyphemus
CTCGATTATCTCAATTATCTGTCTCTATATCTATTTATCTGCCATTCTTTCTTCGCTTTATTTGCCGGGCTTATATATTAAAAAAAGGGCGCTTGAAACAGACTAGAGTTGCCAGGAAAATTCAAGATCCTTCAGAATCTCATGACGTGTTACCAGCGTCACGTGACTTCCGCTGTCGTAACACTACTGTTCGTACACATTTGTGCATGTCATCTTTCCCTTGTCTGGTGTGATTTGATGTACTTCTTCACAAAGGTAAGATCTTTGTGAATCATTTTGTGCAACTTGTTAGAAATCACTTTCTGGCAGGGGGTTACCAGTTTGAGTCTATGAACTGTGGCATTGGTAGCGTTGGTACGCGCATTCGGTGGAATGCTGTTGATGTAGTTTTATATATTCACATAAGTGTGTTGATCTTCCCCACCCGATGCTATTCATTATATGTAGTTGTATGTATGTGCCACGCTGCTACTGGCTTTGCATCTCTTTGGAGCTACGTTGGGTGAATACCCTTCCTTGAAAGAGTCTGTGAGATTTCCTGTATGTTCATACAATTTAACCGTGGCGGTACTGCATAGAGGAATGATCGTTACTTCACATTGAACAAATAGGTGCTAAGCGTGACGCCTGCGGCTTAGTGTCTGGCATCTGCGGCGACATGGCACTAATGCCAGTCGCTCTTGTAGAATGTGATTAAATCCCTATAGCTTTATATAGCACGATAAATAATCTGCATTTCTTTAGTAAAAGTTGCTACTACAGGTATTTTGTAATTTTCTGACAATTTCGCGGATTTATAGTATGGTAAAACTTTCTTTAAGATGCCTAAGACATGATATAATCAAGAGAGCATTAAGAACTAAGCATTAAGCTTAGGTTATGAACGTAGAATATATATTAAGAGAACACTGATTTGCTGTTGTAGAAATACTGACGGATAAAACATGAGGTAAATAAATAAAACTCAATTTATTTTTATTTCGCCCAATTTTTGAAGTCTATTAATGCGTATAGAGTTATAGAATGTCTTACACACTTTCCGCTAAAAGTGATCGATTCAGATGTCTCTTTTTTTAAACCTAGGTTCATCTACATTTTATGTAAAATTGTTATGGGTAAGATAGTTTCTCACTGATGTCATATGTGTAGAATGACAGTACTTTAAAGGAAATATATCTCATTTATCAGGGGGATTGAACAGGAATATATGAAGTTATAAAAAGTACAAACTTCCTTGTCGTCGTTATATTTTTACATGCAAGGATGATCACAGAACTACTGGAGATAAGTTAAAAGTCTGCCATAAGTATAACGAGTGAAAAAACAAGTTTTATTTGATAGTGGAAACATTACCGTGCATCGTTTTTATTGAGCATGAACAGGAATATTTTTCTACAATACACCAAATGCCATATGAAGTATGCTAATCATTAAGACCTATCTAAATTACACCATAGGCACTCATTTAAACGTCGCTAATGCTTCCGATTCGTAATCGCTGTTATTTCTAATCTAGATTTTTTTTTTTTTACTTATTTATAATTACTTGTTGGTCAGGCTATCAAAAAGTTGCAATGCAGAAAATCTTTCAGAAATACATGAAAAATACAGTTGATCATTAATCATTTTAAATAAAAACACGTGTTATTACAGTGATGTCTAAACAGAAATAGAAATCTAGTCCAGTTTTTATTTCAAAAATGTTTTTAAATAGCATTCGCATGATAATGTGCATAATAAAAACATCGAAAAAAGTAATGTTTTACCTGAAATCTATTATGAAATTATTTTAATTATTTACATCTTTTACCTGATAAATACTAGGTTAGCTAAAACGACAAATTTTCCGTTTGGCATTTTATTCAACCTGTTTATTGTAATTGTAATTTTTTTTACAGTTCTGTTATTAACACTTTTGCTTTTGTAAAGAGAGCAACGAGCTTATATTTTGGAACTATAAAAATTTTACAACTACAAGGATATATTCTTTCCTTATAAGCAGAGGAAACAAAAATTATGTGGAGCTGTTATAGTTTGTTTTGTTGTTAAGCTCAAAGCTACAAGATGGGCTATTTATGCTGTGCCAACTGCTGATATTGAAACTAAATTTTTAGTGTTATAAGTCCTCACTACATGCGAGACCTGAGTGTAGTACTTCTCTGACGATCAGGTTGTATGATATCCAGAAAACGTGAAATTTGTAGACTTCAAAAGGAGCAATTCTTAAAATATATATATATGGTATACCTCGGACATCTAATACAAGGCAGCATGAGAATTATCAACCTAACCTGCCCCCCTCCCCAGACATGGAGCTGGGGGGGCTGATGTCCCCCCTTTCATCCTGTTGTTTCTACTTTTACTTAAATACAGCGTTTGAGAATACATTGACCAGAGAAAATACAAAAGCTAATTTTCTGCTCCTAACAGCTACTGTTTTATTGTATATGAATTATTTTGTTTTTTGTCCTATTTCACTTAAACAGGTTTAAGTTTACTAATTAAAATTCAAGATACACTGTTGTAAGCTATTTCTTTTTACATGAAACATGTGCATAAAAGGTTTCAGTGCATTTAAAATCAGTGTCACTCTTGTGAGCAGAATAATTTAAATTCAAACTGCACAACGGCTGACTAATTTTTTAGATACATTCCCACAGGTTTGCAAAATGTCCCTGACCCAGTTCTTGCCCTATTATATGTTAAGCTGAAAAGTCCTGAGAAATTACGTTATCTTCTTTGTCGTGTTGTAAGCAGCATTACAATAAATGCAAAATACTTATTTTTATTAATGTACTTTTGACGTATTAGTACCATATGTTTTGTAAACACCATGTGACTTTCTAGATTCGGGTAATTTAGATATAAGTTTAAATGAAAATTTTTAGTTTCTATTTTAGTAACTTCTACATAACTATAGCCAAACGTTTTAGAATCCTTTGCCCTAAGTGTTTCATTTCCATCATGTATAAACGTTAGTTTGGATTTCATTTATTAAAAAAGAAAGAAATTGACATTGTGAACGAGTAGTGAACTAAATAAATGTTTTAGTTTTGCTAGCATTACAAGAATGTTTAAAACAGGTTATGGAATACTAATTGTTTAAAAATATAGTTAACAATGCGTTATATAGAAAGCAGATCAAATATTTAATCCAGAGAAAGTTCTTGCATGTTCAACGGTAAAATGAAGTTATTTTTCGACAGAAATTAATAAATATTGTTGTTAGGTGTTCCGGTTATGTGTTCGGGCGGATTATGGTCTAGTGGTTAACGCGCTGGACTCTGATCAGACATTTCATGGTTCTCGTCTCGTTACAGCACTTCAAAATCATGAGTGTGTTATAAGAGTGACGGTCAAATCCCACTATTCGATTCAAGTAGGCCACGAGTTGGCGATGAGTGAATTTAACTAACTATCCTATTTCTAGTTTATCATTTCAATATTAGGGAGGGCTAGTGCGTAAAAGTAAACAAAATCATCATGTATCGTTGGGTGATTACCTTCTGATTATCTGGTAAAGATAATACCAGTCCACGTAACGATAACTAATCAATTTTTTTCTTCAACAGCATTTGCTACAGGCTACGTTCACTTTGACACAAGTTGTAGGCCTAAGTTGAAAAACTCAATTTTCAACATAAATTATGAAACTATTGTAGGCTAAATACATTCATAATATTTAACAGAAATTTACTTGATTTATTACAAACTTTGCTTACTGATTAAAATTTTGCTTGATCTATTTGTCTCGATCAACAACAATTTGATCTTTGACACACTGAATTGAATTCTCAATCACTACTCAATAGCTTTTCAACAGACCCCAGTGAGCTAGCGGTACGTCTACGAACTGACAATGCAAAAATCCGGATTTCGATTCCCCGCAGTGGACAGAATTAAGATAGCCCACTGTTTAGCTTTGAACTAAGCAAACAACATCGACAACTTCTTAATAGATAATAGAAATATGCCTTTTGTGTAAGATTCACTATTTTTTGACGGAATTAATTTGATAAATCATGATTATCAAGTAAGAGTTCTGTTGGATTTTTTTTTTTTTTTTTTAACCATA
>NW_013667526.1:87019-89585 GCF_000517525.1 Limulus polyphemus
TTATCAAGTAAGAGTTCTGTTGGATTTTTTTTTTTTTTTTAACCATCAGATCAACAAACTACGTGAAAGGAGAAGCAATCATCCTAATCATGTAAACTTTGAAATTGTTCTGGAACTCTTCAATTTTGTACGATAATCATTCTGGAATTTCCAACTCAAATGTACACACAAAATCCACATCATAATAATAGTCATATTCAATATAATAATAAATAATGATCATAACATTAGCAATTATTATTTTCATGATCATAAATTATGACGTGGTTCTTTCTTTGAGGTTTATTTTGAAGTATGTAGTGATGATAATCCAACGTTCGGTCCACTTAAACGAGAAAAAAAATTACTTATTTCTTCGAACAATGTTGTAATTTGTCAGCCTAAATTTTCAACTACTCTAACTGTACTACACAATGTAAAAATAAATGCTTGTACAAAACAGTGTAATAGCAAACACAGAAAATCACTCTTGAAACTTTTCACCTTCTACCTAATTTAACTCCAACACTTTATGGAAACGTCCTTATATAATCTATGTTCCAGTATACTAGAACTTTACGTCACGTCCTTAGAACAAGACTTTACTTCACATCCTTAGAGTTTTCTAGAAGTTCTGGTTCGATCTCAACTTCCTGAACTTAACGTTATCATCAATTACCCTCAATTTCCTCCAGAAACAAATCACAAAAACAAATAATATATAGCTTACAACACTGCCCCTCCTTCGATTATGAAGTCCCTTAAACAATCATAATGCAAAATAAAATAAAACACTAAACTAAACTGTCCATTCACCAAGTATTTTTGTTTTCTCTTCTGAGGCCTATGATATATTGATGGGATGGCGTCTTGTCTATTTTTAGTACACTGATAATTCTGGAATTCTCAACTCAAATCTACACACAAAATACACATCATAATAATAATCATATTCATAACAAGAAGAAATAATGGTCACAGCAATAATAATTATCATCATGATGTTCATCATTTAATATTATCATCATCATGATTATTATTACTACTGCTACTGTTTCTACTGCCGGCATGGCCAGGTGGTTAAGGCACTCGACTCGCAATCAGAGGGTCGCGGATTCGAATCTCTGTCACACCAAACATGCTCGCCCTTTCACGGTAAGAGGGAAGGCTGTCAAGTGGGTTGCATCCTTGACGTAAGTAACATCTTTAGAAACGATGGCAGAGCAAGATCTGCTGTCGGCTCAACGGTCCGCAAGGACTATGAGAAATGAAAAAAAACAAACTGTTTTTACTACGAAAGTATACACGGCCATTGTGGTGTTTAAACCTTTTACTTTTTTAATTATTTTTATTAGCTATAGCTGATAGGTTTTTACAAGTTTGTTAAACTGTTGGCTAAACTATGTCAAATGGTTCATATTCCTATGTTTTTTCCAGATTTATTCGAAAATGTAATTTTTTGACAAGCTATATTTCATTGTATGTTTAGGAAGCACATTTACCGAGATGCCAACTTAAGACTGTATATCTAGTCATTTTCCGTTCACTTAACCCTTCGTAACTAAGTGCTTCAATCTAAATGTCTTGGAAAGAATCTTTTGAATCGACTCATAAACTGAACTGAATCATCAAATGTATCCGGTCTACTAGTAAAGTGAATTAAACTGTCATCACTAATAAATACTTCACTGATTACTGGGATTTATAAACAATTTACCCTCGTTTAGATATTAGTCCAAATTGCTAGATTCTTGACGTCATTGGCTTATAATCTAATTTAAACCATTGAAAATATAGCTTACAACAATATTTGGGTATTGTAAGAACCCATGAGCGAAAGGGTTTGGATGTTTTTTGAATTTCGCGCAAAGCTACACGAGGGCTATCTGCGCTAGCCATCCCTAATTTAGCAGTGTAAGACTAGTGGGAAGGCAGCTAGTCATCACCACCCACCGCCAACTCTTGGGCTACTCATTTACCAACGAATAGTGAGATTGACCGCACATTATAACGCCCCACGGCTGAAAGGGCGAGCATGTTTGGTGTGACGGGGATTTGAACCCGCGACCCTCAGATTGTGAGTCGAGTGCCCTTACCACCTGGCCATGCCAGGCCAAATGGGTTATCTATGCTCTGCCCACCACGGGTATCGAAACCCGGTTTCTAGCGATGTAACTTCGCAGACATACCGCTGCGCCACTGGGGGGGGGGGGGAAGCGAAAGGGAAGGAGTATATACTGTTACGTCTCTGTGTTCGTTTGTTAATTTTCCGTAGAATACAATACAAGTCCTACCTTAAATAAAACTAGCTTATTCCTTTTGAATACAGCTTTCCAATACACTTAATTTCCACAGTCACGCGATAACTTAAACAAACGCTATAATTCACAACGAACGATTCACTTGCTTGACTCAATTGTCCGTCTCTATCTCTATATGCAATTCAATTCCATTGTTGCCATCACTTCTTGGCGGTCTTATATACAAGAATACCACACATCCAGTAAACACTCGAGCATTCACGAACCTTCGAGAATATCATGACGTGTTACTAGCGGCGCGTGATTTCCGCTGTCGTAAATCTGCC
>NW_013667526.1:90334-92775 GCF_000517525.1 Limulus polyphemus
CTTCTTCTGGACTAACACGATGGGAGTGGAACAGGGACTTTGTGATTTCTTGACTATCCCTTCCTTAATTAAACCATCCATGATCTTCTCTATCCCTCCTGTCACTTTGCTGGAGCTATTCTCCTCGGAGGGATCTTTATTGGATGGTGATTGCTGGTGTTTATTTTGTGCTCTACAAGGTTTGTGCAGCCGAGGTCATGATCTCCTTTCGAAAAGACGTCTGCATAATTTGCCAAAAGTTCTTTTACCTGAAGAGCCTGTGATGATGCCAAATGGACTATGCTCTCCTTATAGAGGTCAGTTAAATGTTCTGGAAGTGTATGTCCTTTCTTTATAGTTGTATTTCTTACTTTAACATTGACTGGCTCTACCTTCTGGCACACACCCAACAATGCCCCTTCCTTAAGTGCCAGTTCACATTTAGAGAAATTGGCCACTGTTATAGGTGACCTTCCAATCTTCAAATCCGCTGGCCTGGGTGGGTCTTCCACTGCTTCCACAAGCATTGGGCTTCCTTGGGGATGTTCTTTTATCCTCCCCCAAATTATCTTCTCTGATATAGGGGGGTATTGTAGCTGACTTAAGTGCTGTGACATGCAAATCAACAGATGCAGCAACACTTACTGGAATTTGGCCTTTGTTGTTTCCAATCATCATTTTATCGAAGTTTACTACACACTTCCTCGGTTGTAAGTAGTCCAATCCTAATTTGCATTGGTCTTCAATGTCAGCCAAGTATACTTTCTGTCTGTTCTTCATGCCCATGGGCTCAATAGTTACCCACACTGGTCCCCACAGCCTTGCAGAATGTCCTGTCACACCACAAAGCTTGTGTTTGGCTTCTGGTACTCCTTTGTGATCCAGCACCCTGATACTCACAAGGGTTTGCTGAGATGCAGAATCTATGACAAAGTTGCACCTTTGACCATCCAGCTTTCCTGTCACGTAGACACTACATGTTCTTGACATTTTACACCTAGCTGTTGGGACTTTCACAATGGGGGGTTGGTGGGCGTCCCTAAGCAACAACCACTATTGGTTTCTCGAAGCTGACTTATTGGTATTATTCTTCTTACACTGGCTTCTCATATGCCCTTGCTCTCCACAGTTCCAACAACCTTTCTGGGTAGCAGCCTTTCCTGCCATGGCATCTTCCCTGTGTTGAAGTTTCCAGCATTGAGCTTTCTTGTGCTGAGGTTTATTACAGTGCCAGCAAAGTCCCTCAAACTTCTCTGAAAGCTGCCCTTTTCTGGCCTTAAATCCTGATGACTGTACCAACCTTGGTATCTCTGTGCTGGACTTAACGTAGGATTAAAATTCAAGAGCTCTGGCCATTGCATCCTGCATAGTAGAGGGGTGTGCTTGCTTCACTTGTATTTTCAGTTGTGGACTGTCCAAGGCATCTACAAACGGATCCCTAAGCAACAACTTGAGAATGTTGGGTGGCACAGTTGGGTAGGCCTTGTGTGCCATACTTTCCAAATCCTGTGCCAGCTAATGCAGGATCTCCCCTTTAGCACGGACTCTCGTCCTGAACCTAGCCCTGTAAACTTCAGACTGATTTTGGGTTCCATACCTGGGTTCTTGATCTGCTACCAGTGTTCTATAGTTGTGCCTGTAGTCTGCTGACAACTGTCCAAGTATTTCTAGTGGTTGTCCCTTTAAACTCGTTGGGAGATATACTGCTTTCTGCTCCTCTGTCCATCCATTCATCTCTGTGAGGAGCTCAAAATGTGTTCTATATGCTTCCCACGGTGCCTTCCCATCGAATTCCTGTGGCTTCCTTCTTACTAGATCACCCCCTATTGCTAACATTCATATCTGGGATGTGACTGGGATGCAGGACTGAAGATGTCTGCATTAGGGTTTAGCTGCGGGATCTGGAAGGGGCTTCCCGTTGTCTGGGGCTGATTAAGTCGATGGGTAATGTATCCTCCTTGTGTAAAAGACAATAAATTATCCTTTAATGTATTTAATTTGTTTTGAAATTTACTAATGTTTTCCATTTGTACTTCTTGTTTCCTTTCTTGTTCCAGTTGCCACTGCTGTAGTCCCTCTTCTTGTTTATGTTCTCGTTCTTCTTGTTTCTTTTCTTTTTCCTCCAACAGCTGTTGTAATCTTTTTTGTTTATTTTGTTGTTCGAGCTGCCACTGTTGCAGGTTTTCTTGCCACTGCTGTTGTCTCTCTTCTTGTTTCTTTTCTTTTTCCTCCAACAACCACTGTAATCTCTCTTCTTGTTTCTTTTCTTTTTCCTCCAACAACCACTGTAATCTCTCTTCTTGTTTCTTTTCTCGTTCTTCTTGTTACTTTTGATGTTCTTGTATTGCTGCCATCAAATCTGCTAAACTGTAGTTTGATTTGCCGCTTCTCGTTTCCATCTTTTTTTTATCCCACTTCTGACACTAGTTTGTTACGTCTCTGTGTTCGTTTGTTAATTTTCC
>NW_013667526.1:93644-103968 GCF_000517525.1 Limulus polyphemus
ATGATAGGACATTTACTGATGAAGTAGATGAACCCCACATGAAGCAGAAGCCAACGAGACGGATACCAGCACGGAAGAAGATACGTTCCATAAAATTAAGAGACTTTGTTGAATTGTAATTTTGTGTTTGTAATTCTGTACATTTAATTAAGTTATTGTTAATTGTTATTGGTTTAATGTAAGTGGCTATTGTTCGGGACGAACAAAACTAAGGAGGGAGCAGTGTTGCGTCAGCGAGGTCACGTGACTAGTATCACGCCACGTTTTCTAGAAATATCCTGTTCCTTCGTGAATGCCCTAGCATTTACTAGATTGGGGGTAGACTGGTATATATATAAGATGATCACAACGTGACGGGACAACAGTGAAATGGGTAATTGAATGGATGCGGACAAAATATTGTTGGCCTCGTGAGACGTGAATTATAGTGTTGTTATAGAGCGACTGTTGAAATTAAGTGTATCGTAAAGTTGTATTCGGAAAGAATAAACCAGTTTTATTAAGTAAGGACTTGTGTCGCTAAAGTTTCGTCGGAACGAAGTTACGGAAAATCAACTAACAAACGGAGACGTAACAATTGTTTAATCATGCTTGAAGCACGTGTGGTCATCTTGTATTTAGGCCTGGAATATATTTTTAACAAAATAATCCTACACCTGACGCCACTACTGTAACAGTTTTACGTTTTACTTTTTTAAGTTTCACGTTTAATGTAAACAGCGCTCACTGATAGATTTAACTTCACAAATTAGATATGGCTAACAGAAATTCCACCTTTTTGCTGCAATCTGCAGGTCGCGAGTTCGAATCCTGTCACCGAACATGTTCATAATTTCGTTAGTAAAAAAAGTAGCCTAAGAGTTGGCGATGGGTCGTGTTGACTAGCTACTTTCCCTCTACTCTATCACTTCTAGATTAGAAACAGCTAGTAAAGATAGCTCTCAAGTAGCTTTGCATGAAATTCAACAAACAAACAAAACTCTAAATTTCTTGCTACCTTCGCATCTTTATTTCTTCGTAGAAAATGAATTCATTATTCACGGTACTGAACTATCTAACTGAATAATTGGCTACCAGTAACAGATAAATCCAATAATGCAATCTAATTTAATTCGTTTTTTATATTCAACTCAAACTGTTTCGTAAACATTGAAGAAGCTTCTAGTCATTAATGCAACACTTATAACGTTATGCCGAATTTCCTTCTCACTAAACAACAACCCTTTATATTAAAAAGAAAAAAAAAAAGACTACAGCAACTGAATGACTACGTAGTTAGAATGTGTTAGGCCTACATTTTGTCTTGCAGTTTTATATAGTTATATATATAATAAGAATAGTTATATTGGTATTGACATATTTTGGGAATAAGGTTAGAAAAAAACGACCTTTTCTCTCCAGATGATAATAAAACTGTAATAATAATAACCGTATCGACACAGTTGGCATTTACACTGAAGTAAAACAAAAACACTAAAAGAAGGATGAATGAATTACTGTTAGTAGCAAGTCTGTCAAGGGCATGAACCTATGATAATTGAAATTTAGGCCTTAGGCACATCACATATTGTGCTAAATCCCCTATGTTTAGAATCTATCCCTATGGCTGTAATGCTCGTACAAGTGATATAATAATAATTAAATATACTGTGTTATGAAATAATAACCTTTAATCTTATCTTCACTCTAGGTATATTGTTCAGATTGAAAAATTAGTTCATTTTCGGTTTGTTAAACAGGAGCTAGGATTTGACGCTTACTGCCTCTTATAAAGAAGTGATTATAACTACTAGAGTACTATCTATGGAATTGTTTGGTTCATGGTCTCAATAACTGTTATATTTTTCAAGTCAGAGACAGGCTTATCATCACAATAGAGGAGCTTACACAATGCATTTCGTTTTAATAATGATAAGAATGTAAGAAAATTGTTTTGATGACATGAAGTTTTTTTAATAGTTATAACTAGAGACCTGTGGTTGTTATAGGTTATATTTTTAAATTGTAACATAGATGTTTTATATTGTTTACTAGAAAGAGTTTTGGCATGACACATTGATGATATCTAATGCCTAGAAATTCCCCATGTGTTTAGATTTGACGTGATATGCATGTGACGTCTCGAATTTTCTGGAGATTTGGGGAAAGACAAATATTGTCTAAATACACCAAAGAGTTGTTTTGATGAGTTATTCATACATTGAACTAGCTAGTTAGTCAGTTGATTAGTTACTAAATTAGTTATTTAGTTAAGTTTAGTCTTATTAAGTTCTATTTGTGAGTTAAGCTTATCAACGAACGTAGCGTGTGAAACTTTATGAAAGAAATAAATATCTAGTTACAGATAAATGGACTCGACTTTGCATTATTTTTAATGAATAATAAAACAACCAAGCAATAGAAAATATTATAATACTAATATTTGTGTCAGGGGTGGGATTACTTTAGTGAAAATATTTTGTAGACTACACTTCAAAATGACCACACGTGTCCAAAGTGAGATCGTATATTTGTTGGATATTACGAAACAGTGGAAAACAAGATCAGGAAAAAAGAAACAAGAACAGGAAGATATTACAAAAAAATGTAAAACAAGAAGAAATTTGCAGAAAATGAAAAGAACACCAAGGAGAAATTTACAAAAAATTAGAAGTGAAATACCAAAAAAAAGTATAGAAAATTTAAAAAAGAGACAAAATTAGAAGAGGAGTTTAAAGTTTGTTTGTTTGTTTTAGAACAAAACCACATTGAGCTGTTTGCTGTGTCCACTCAAACCTCGGATTTTGGTATTGTAAGTCCGTAGAGTTACTTCTGTCCCACCATAGTACAGGAGTTAAAAAAGGAGATGTAAGATTAAAAAAACGAGTTAAGAATGAACAGAAAACAGAATTGTATAAGCTATTGGATAAGTACAAGAGGATTATAACAGCAAAAGTGGGGCAGTACAAAAAATATCTATGAAGTGCAGGAAGACTGTAATAAAATTGAAAAAGTACAAAAGGACATCAACGAAGTGCAAAGAAAAAAACAATCATCAAGAAAGGTACTAGTGAGGTGCAGAAAGATTAAGATAGCAAAATCAAGAATGTGGAAATGGATATAACTGAAAGAAGTTGAAAAAAGAACTGGCACAGGCAAGGATCAAGCCATCTCCCTCTGTATTTGCATAGAATTACATAATAAAATATTGGAATAGGAGAACCTATTTGGTCCACAACTGTTACCACTACTGCTGTGTCATCTATAACTGCAGGGAGTACTCCAGCTATATCATTTCATCATCAAGTTATAGAAATGAGCAGGGTGGTTTAACATATATTGCCCACTCAAGAAAACAAAATCAACAGATTATGATGAAAATGTACCATGGGAGGCATATCAGACTCAGTTCAAAATAATTTCAAAAGTGAATGGATGAAATAATGAACAACAAGCTATTCATATAGATGGCCATTTAAAAGGACCAGCCTTAACAACATTAATTACTGTTACAGCTGAGAGTCATAAGAATTATCAATCATTGGTAGCTGTTACACCAGAAGGAGGTTTTCATACAAAGTTTAGGAGCAGAGAAAAAAAGGAAAGATGGGAACTTAGCCAAACGTGCGGAAGATGTGGAAAAGCTTGTTGAACTGCTATATCCACCTGAATGAGGATATGTGTATTAAACCAAAACAAAATACATCTTTAAAGGAAGCACTCCACTTTGCGATGGATCGTGAATCTATTAAAGTTTCAGGTAAACAATAAGGTAGAAGCACCATTCAGCAGTTACGGGATCATTAGACCAAGTAGTGTGGAACCATCACTTCTCTCTCTGATAGTAGTCTACAATAACTGAAAAGGATTAATAAGGAAATTAGTCACACAAGATTGAAAAAGTAACTCACGAGACGATACGCATTTGAACTGTAACTTTGAAAAATATATTGATGTGAAATGCAGAGAAAAGACTGTATGCAATAGAAATTCCTCCCAAAGGGTGTCAGAAAATGGGAAGTTTTATGAATGTGAGACACAAAGACATTAAAATCAAAACTGTGAGGAATCAATAGATGATGATAAGTCAAGGAGATAATACCCAATGGATGAGTCTCTGAACACAAACAGATCAAAGGAACAAGAAAGAGCTAACCAGATATTGGAAAATAGGAAATAGCTAGACTTAAGAGAAGTTCAGCTGAGAATACTTATTCTGCCACAATGAGATAAGAAGTTCATTATTTTAAAGACATTAGGCCTTAAGTTAATGGATTCACTGATAGAAAGCCCTGGAACATGTTGGTCGATACTGGTTCTATGGCTACAATTGTTCAATTGATTTGGTAATAAGTAATGAGTAACTGCTTCCTGAAGAAGAAAGAAAATGGATTGACACGAACAGCAAGTGTACATCAATTTCCAGCAAGATGAAAGTTGGAAGTCACTTTCACTGTGAGAAACTTCTCTAGATGTGTTGGTAATTGGCATTGAGGAGGAGTGCATATTGAGAATAAACTTCCTGTGGAAACATGGATGTGAGGTTAATCCTGTTTCAAACAGTTTCATACTCTTTGACTAGGAAATACCTGTGTCCTATGTGGCAATTACAACACTAGAGGTTGAACTTCCAGTGACAACAAGAAGGGTGGTTATTGTACCACCAATACTTATTAGGAATAAACTTACATCAAGTAATTTGGGTGTTGTAGAAACAAACAATCTAATGTGACATGGCGGATTATTGGTTGTTTGGAATTAAGCACAAAGGTACACAAAGGGCTGTCTGTGCTCTGCCAACCACGGGTATCAAACCCGGTTTCTAGCTTTGTAAGTCCACATACATACCGCTGTGCCACTGGAGGGGTGGGGGCGTATTGATTGGAAGAACCCTTGTGGGTCTGAAGAAAATAGGTGTCATCATTCGGCCCATGAACACAACAAACCATAGAATTGGAGGCAGTTAGGATAGAATATTGATGAAAGATGTGAAACTGTACAGGTAGCACTTCCGCTTAGTTTCATATCACTTGCATAACTTATTTTAGCTCATGAAGAATACAAGCTGAAATATTCTTTGGAACAAATAGTTGTGTTTAATGACTGTATATATATATATATATATATATATACTGATATTTAAGATACTATCCTAGATTGAAGAATCTTACATAGTTACAGATTGAATGACTGAACAAAAATTTTGTATTTTGTCATAAACGAAAAACTTCAGTCATTTAGCGGAAATAAACTATGCGATGATAGTAAACACTTTCATCTTCACGAATAACAAAACACTAAACTCTGAGTCCAATCTCGCACAAGAAGTAAAATACATACCCATAATTTTCATACTTGTAGAATAAAGTATACATTGAGAAAACAATTATCCTGATAGGCTTTTAATAGAAGAAACTGCAGTGACGTGTTACGTATGGTGATGTAACAAAACAATTCTGACAGGTATTCCATACTCAAAATGTAAGTAGAGAAGTATAATATTTGATTGCCCCGAAAGAAAAAAAAATGTACTTATTATCTGATAAAAATTAGAAACGAATCGCCATTGCGGCACTAGTACGAAGGACGATATTTCGGACGGTTATTAGCCACTTTTTATTTTTCAATGGAATTTCTTCTGACACTATTATTGGGTTTATGTCCGAAAATGTTGTTAATAGTGTAGGTGTACAACTGATGAACCAATACAATTTGATCACTGTGTGTCTCAGTTTTGTTGTGTATCGAATTATGTCATTGCGTACTTCTAATTAGTTGATAGAATTAGCGTCCATAATTCATCTTACTTTTTAGTTCTGATCTATAGAGTTAGACTTAGTTTCGGTAAGAAACTATTGTTAATTCACTTTAGTTCACGCCCCCTATTGGCACAGCGGCCAGTCTGCAGACTTATAACCCGTTGTGGATGCGTAGAACAGATAGCCCATTGCGCAGCTTTATGAGCAAGTACAAATAAACAAACACTTTAGTTTGTTAAAAGACACACACACACGCACATATATGTATTTGTTTTCCAGCCAAACATGTTCGCAGAGAATTTCAGTAAATCTTATTTTAATCAATACTATCATTCGTTCTAGAAGTATACAATAAAAAGTAATAATTGGTAGCATATTCAGCATCTGTGTACAATATATATGTTTAATATTTACGAAATCATTGTTTGATTGCAGATCTTCATATTGTACGACATCGTCTTATGCCTCGGAATTATTTTATTACTTGAATCGTAATGTTTCGAAAGATATAACTGTGTCTTAATTGAATCAGCGAGCAAGCTGTTTTGCTGTGTTTCGAAATTTTCGGAATTCACCGATCTCTTGGACTACGTGATTCATAACATCACCGCAACAATTATTTTGCTGTCAATGCTGTTAATGAAAAAATAAGATTGATCTAGTATAGATTAGTGCTTACTTCTATAACTTTAAGAACATTTCGGCAGCTATTAAACAGTTTTTTAGAAGTAAATAAAGTCTGTAACAAATTAAATACATGCAAGTGTACACCCGTTTTTTTGTTTTTACACGAGATGCATTTACATTAAAATTGAGTCCAAGATGTGTAAACGTCAGAATCAACTGCTGCCAACCAGTATAATATATATATATATTAGTTACTGTGCCTTTGGAAAATGAATTACTGTAACTGAAGTCTAATCAACAGGAACAATTTATCGTGACTGCCATGCCAAAACTAAGTCTTCAATGAGCTGTGATTACGTGATTTTTGTAACATTTACAGATAAATGAAACTACTTATTGTCTAACTCCTAGTGTTGTATCTTTAATGGTGTAACTCTAAACGAATAAGACGGAAGGACGGGTAAATAAGAGAAGAAGTAATTATAGTAATGTCCGACAGATCTCAGTAGTACTAAATTTGCAGTGTATATGTTCACGTTACTAACACCAATATTGAAGTTAAACACGTTAACATGTTAGTTGTCAATAGTAAATCAACAAACAACGTTTTATAGGCACAATAAAAATTATTTTATGTAGATAAAATACTATAGGTTTCAACAGAACATTGGTCTGTTTCTGTCAGGTAAAATCAATACTGTTTAAAAATGTAGTATGTTCTCTACACAAAATAATTTTCATTATGCTTGTAAGTCGTTGTTTGCCAAGTTACTATGACATTAGCATAATGTGCTTCCATACTTATGTATGTTAGTTCTTTCTGGGCAGTTCTTAAAAAGTAATATTTTTAATTAATTTTGTTTCCAAATTTATTTAAATAAATAAAATGTGTAAATGTGTACACATACTCACATATTAGAAGCTGCGCATGGGCTAGTGGGTATCATGCTGTAGTATGAATCTGAGTCTTTGTTCAGTTTGATAGGGCCGTTTTTAATTACTTTCTGCCTGAGTAGTTAAATTTAATAATAATATATATAGAAATTTGATGTAATCTGTCCGTTATAATCTTCCATAAATGATTCTTCTCCTTTTTTTTAGCTTAAAAAGGTACGAGAGTAAAAAATGTTTTTCCTTTATCAGTTGCAAAACCAATAATGAATATTAATTGTTATGACATCAAATCCATAATTACTAGAGGCCGCCACTATGAATGCGCGACACAACATGCGCTGCAGCACTTCTGCTTAGAAACGCGGTATCTCTGGAAGTACGTTCATCGATCTTTATATCTTCGTCGTGGGCAGCGTTGATATGTGCGGAGGCATTATTTACCGTGGAGCTTTTCAACGTTCAAGTTTGCTTTCATACTTCCACACATAGTTGTGCATACATAGACATTACTCCATTTCGCAGAATTTACCTGCTGTTGAGAGCCACTTAATTACACTGCAGTATTCGTAGATAAAACGCAGAAGTCGTTGTAAACAGTTTCAAGTTGTTACGGTAAGGTAACAGGTAGCTAGAAATGTCGTTGTCGTTTATTCGTGTGAGCATTGTTTAGGTTAGAAACTTTTTAAGCGTAATTTTAATTAAACAAGAGTTATTACAAATAACTGGTTGGTAATTCATAATAGGGAAAATGTTGTGTATTTTTGCAAACGAGTAACGTAAAATGTTAATTCAGAATCAAACAGAATCATATGAAACTTTTGTCTGTTGACCATATCTCTCTCTGTATATATATATATATATATATTTCACAGTTACCTGTATTACTTCAAAGGCATACAGACAATTATTCAGCAGTCTCAGCTCTGCACAGCCCCGACGAGATAATTTCGTAAACATACAACATTTATATTATAGATGTACGCGCCAGCAAAACTAAACAAAACATTATAAAGTTATACCATTTATACAAACGCATTGGGAATATTCGGTCTAGTAGATTTAATAAAAATAACGAAAACTAGAAATCGAGCTACAGCTTCAGTAATGGGGTTATGGCCTGAATGCTAGATCCTCAACGTCCCATATCCCACTACCACTCACCGTCTCTAGCCGATTGTGGGCATGATAGTTTCCCCTAAAGTCCTAAAAATAAAGATCTGATATCATCAATTACCCTCGATTTCTGTCAACAAATATTTCACCCAACCTCCACCCTTTTTTAAATAGTTTTAGTAATACATGATCATATAAGTTTTAGTGCTGTTAAAATATATATGATATTATAAAATATAAACCTACCTTTGTAGTTCAGGTATCCTTAGTAGTTTATAACGATATGATTCAAAATCAGTAATGCTATTTTATGTCTTTCTTGCTCATGAATGAAAAAAAAAAGTCGTAGTTATTGAAAAGATTAGCAGATGTCGTTTGTACACGAGAAAAGTACTCTATTGGTAAGATCCAGAGAGCGGTGAATATATTGATTTCTTCCTTGTCTAGAAACGCTATACTTATTTCCATAACCGCACTTTTATAGTTTGAGCTCAAAGTAACACACCCACTCCAGTATATTGTAACAGCTTTTAGGTTAGTAAATTTTTTGAATTGCTAATTTCAACAGGAAAAAGTACAATCTTCATCCAGTATTCATAATTAGACAAAAAAAAAAGAACTGATTTGACCAACAATGTAGTACAGCACGAAAAGAAACCATCGACGCAAAGTTTGACAGAAGCAAAAGAATCGTCACGTGCATCAGGATTTGACAACTTCCTATTTACCCATGATATTTTTGTTTTTAGGTTTATACACTGGAAAGTTGTCTGTTTTAAACAACTCTGTGCCAAGTGGTTACAGCCGCATCCTCATATAAAATGTAGATGTTTGTGTTCGCAAAATAACCGCTAATCACTGTGTGATATAGTACTTCACACAACTTATTTACTTCGTATAAACATTTATGTGAACGGGAACTTGAAGAATCAGTTTAGTATACTAGAACAGAAAAGAATCACGCTGCAGGAGAAGTATTTGACACGAGAAAGAGGGTTGGGTGCAATATGTGAAGGTATATTTAAATATGGGTTTCTTTTTCTTTTTTGACATTGAACGTAGTTTGACTTTTTGTTGTTGGTTGAAGGTCTACGAGTTGTAACGTAAGCAAAAGACTATATGCAGATTGGTGAATAAATCATTTTAGCTGCACATAACTGTTTTTGAATGAAAACCATTCGTTCAACCGGAATAAGTCGTGCTACGTGGATTTATCTGAATATTTACACAGTCAACACATATATAAGTAAAAATATCTATAATACTGTTCACTTACAAACTATACATAAATGCTTACAGCAGTTATTAGAGCGGAATGTCTTCACTGTCAATATTATGTAACATTACGGTATACAACAGATACATTTTCAATGATAATAATTTATTTATCATCTCAACTAAGTGGATCCTGATATCTAAACAAGGTATTAATCGAAATCATTATTATTAATATTAGTTTTTGTTTTGGGAGGTTAGTAATTTAAACATTAATTCATAATCAAGACTGTATCAAAAATCAAGTGAAATTTCTGCAGTAGAGTTTCGGTTATTTTAAAGCCGTTTCTGTGTTTTAACGTGTGTGTGTGAACATCTAGGTTGATTAAGAAGTTAAATGACAAGTAAAAATGCATAATTTTCAATAAGTTTTAACCTTTTTTTTTGAAAGAGGTTTTCGATATGGGTAGAAATGCTTGAGTTAGAAAACCTATGTTCATAAATTTTGACACTTATATTCTAGTATCTTGTAACCTATCCTCAAAAGAGTTGGCGGATAGAAATGTCTTTTGTTTTCTGGATAGTATGTCTAAGTTTAGTGTATCGGTAAAAATGATTTATGTCTAGTTCAAGGGAGAGTTGTATAGCTTAGATGGGTATTATGGAGTAATTGTTTCTTCTATATTTCGGGTGTGAAAATGAGATCGTTTAGGTAAGCTGTTAACGCTAAGATCTGG
>NW_013667526.1:104506-115970 GCF_000517525.1 Limulus polyphemus
TTACACTGCTAAATTAGGGACGGCTAGCGCAGATAGCCCTCGTGTAGCTTTGCACGAAATTCAAAACAAACAAACTTTTCAGATGTAAAGTATGCAACAGACAAGTAAGCTTTTTTGGTTAAAACTAAGTCAAATAATTTTCTGCTATTATGGACTATGCATTCACTTTAAAATTTGGGGAAAACTAAATAGAAATTGCAGTTATAGTTTCTTAATTTATTCTATGAAGATTTTAAACTTAACTCTCTTAGAACTATTTCATTATTTTCAACTTAAGACATTCGTTATATCATCTGTTTGTGAGTATGCTACATTGCTAAGCTTTAAAATTTAAACCTTTCTGAAAATTGTACTTATAAAATAGTAGTCAGTAGGGCACAAAAACCTGTTTTACTACATACACAATTTTTTTATATATTTTTTTAAATACGTATTAGGCAAGGAAAACTGCTCTTCATCAGGTTTGATGTGAAAAACATCATTGTTAAATAAAATAGCAAATTTTCTTTCCTAGGTATGTATTTAAAAATAAAATAAAACCTACTGTTTCTGACATTTGACTGTTTGCGTCTCTTTTGTGTACTATATACATACATACACATTGATGTTAATAATTCGAGAATTATGATAAATATGGTTTTAATTAAGAATGTCTAAATTAAATGATTTTTCCTTAAGAAAACAGACTAACGTACAAGAAATAAAAGTACAGAGTCAGATACCTTGAAGCAAAAATATATATGATGATGGAAAATATTACTAAAGCGACGATATATTGTAATCGAATTCATTATAACATTGTGGTCGATTGCGGTGTTTCATGATCAGTTTTCGTGGGGTTATTGATCAGTTCGTGAACGTAGAGGTGTAGTATCAGTTCCAGACGACTTTTTGCAATTTAATTGGCGGTTTATTATCCTGTTAGAAGTTCATAACGATCCGAAAAAAAAAGAAAACTTAAATAAAATGTTCTAATAGACATTTTAACTTTGAGACTACAGTACTTCGAAAGTTTTTAACTTCTCCCCCCCCCCCCCCATTAAGACATTATTACTGTAATGATATTATATTTATGTATATACAAAGAACGTGTTACGTTTTCCTACAGAAAAGCTTTTGCGGTGATGAACTTAATGCTTGGAATAGTTTGCCCCCAGTGGCAAAGCGGTGTGCCTGCGGACTTATACTGTTAGAAACCGGGTATCGATACTTGTGGTCGGCAGAGCACAAATAGCCGATTGTGTAGCTTTGTGCTTAATAATAAACAACAACAACAATTAAAATAGTTTTTTCGTACTGAAAATGTCAATGTGTTTTTATCTGTTCACTTTGCTTTCTATAATACAAAACATGTATTTGTATTGGACTTTGACTTGATTGATAAATTTTCTACTGCTGGTTTCTCCCTGGGTGATTAGCAAGTAAATGTATCTAAAACCCAACCTTTGCAGTTTTTTCCCCTCCCCCCTTCCCACTCAGAAACTTAAAAAACAATGTTTGAATCATGTGTTCGTAGTTAGTCACTATGCAAGTACCTTAAAATAAACCTGTTGGGTTAAAGAGTTAAAGAGTTAAACTTAAGATTGTTTTGTAGCCATCTTGAAAAATAGTTTCAAATATCTACTTTGAAAGACTTCTCACCCAGCCCAAGAGTATTTTTGAAACTACTAGACAGCAATTACATTGGGCGAGTTTTTTTTTTTAAGCATCTCTTCTGTTACGATAGCAGAAAATAATGATGATTCCCCTAACCTGCAATGGAAGTTGCAATTTATTTTTTTAGAGAATAGTCAAACTTTTAGACACTCGTGCCATTTTTATCCTGCACCCTGGCAAGTTTTCGAACATCTTTCATCCAGTCGTTGTGCATTACCAGGACAACCGTTTATTGCAGCACGAGCTGCGAGCAAGAATGAGTAACGGCGTTATAGTTGTTTTTTTTCTTGTTGTTGTTTTGTTTATTGACCATTTGGACTATTAGGTTCCACTGTACTTGTACAGTATGGTAATAGCCAAGATCGGAGGCTTTGTCGCTTGTAGGCTGTTCTTTCGTTCAAGGAAAAACGCCAGGAAAGCATCAGTTGTGCTATTATGTTGTGAGCCTATAGTGGCCAAATGGTTAGCATTCCGGACTGTGAAATAGATGGTTAATAGTACGCGTTCCGTTGCAGTGATGGGTGTGGATGCTGTTGACTGGATGCCTTTTCTAGTCAATTCAGAACTAGAAACGAGTTTTTTGCAGATAGTTCTTGTGTAGCTTTGTGCAAGTATTCGAGTAAAGCAAACTTGTTCAACTGTTTCGTTAGAATATCTCAGTATTTGAAATATACCTAATTTGATTGAAATACTGATAACGTACAGTATAAACAATAACTACGTTTTGAATTGTTGAAATAATTCGTTTTGGATCTTCAACTTGTTTGTGTGAAAATTGAATATTATTTTAAGCATCATATATGTGAGTTATAACCGACATTGTAATGACGATATTTCTAGATAACCAAAAATTTCGGTGAGTTAAATTCCGAACCTGAGTTGATTGGAAAAACTGTTTTATATTGACAGTATTTTCAAATTCGACCAGATATTTTCATGTTTGGCATGTCCATCTGCAGTTTGTTGTTTTTTTAACGCAAAATTACACAGTGGGCTATTTGTGCTCTGTCTGCTGTTGGTAACCAAGCCCGGATTTTAGCGATATAAGTTCGTAAACATACCGAGAGACCCATTTGCACTTTGAAGCACCAACAACTGCAAGCAAAAAAGCTTCTTAAACTTGGATTTCGAAGTAATAAAGTTAATATACGGTTTCAGTTTTATTGCAGGTAAATATAAAAATCATAGAACATATACACCAATTAAAGAGAAAAATACAAAACCCTATAATCCGAGTGGACCTTTCTTCATCAGGGACAAATTAAAACCATAGAACAACAGAATTGGCTTTGATTTTTATAGAAGTTTGTAGGTTAAAGTATTCTTACTTAATAGAAACAAGTTTCTGCCTGAAAGACGGAGTGTTTTTTAGGGTACAAGTTTTTGTTGAACTTAAACCTAGTATGACACAATCTGCTACCAAAAGCCAGGTTATCATGTTAAAAGACTAGTCTTCAGCAGTTCATGACCACTTGACATGGTCTGACTTCTGCAAATCTCAACTACAGGTTACTAAGAATGAGCAACAATGAAAGTATCGTAACCCTTAAACAGCTGACTTGTTTTGCCAGTTCACAATATGACCAGTCCACATAATGCATCATATTAAATAATTTTGTTTTTGCCTGTTAAAACGTTCATCGTAAAAAAATAATATGACCTAAAATAAAATGGGTAAAATTAGCCATTATCTATATAAAATACACACAGGACCCTAGTAATAATTAGTGGAATTTATTGGACATTAATGATATTTTATTTATTTCTTTTTTGTGTGAACATATGTTATTAGATATCTTCATGATATTCCAAAACACACAGATCAACAGAAAATAAGTCGCATAACCCTAGAGCTTTCGGAAGGTGAACTTTCCTCCATCAACGACTCCGCAGCCAAGAAATTCGTGGACTCCCAAGCCGTTCATTATTTAGATAATTTAGGAACATATATGTTTAAAAAGCCTTGCGTGTTAAAATGCTTATCGAAATTTTTTGGTTTGTAAAACACCTGTGATTTCTTTAAAACTGTATACAATATATCTCAGATTTAAGCACTGAACAAAATGTAATGTTAAAGCTTTACTGCTGTAGAGGTTGAATGTGTTATATGAAAACAATTTTAGATCCTTAAGACATCATTATAATCCATGTCAACACGTCCGGTCATGCTATATACGACAACTGTGCATCTTGACAATAGCCCTGAAGCTTAGTTAACACTGCAAAAGGTTCCTTCGTAAGATGATGATGTACTTGATGATTTTCTTTGTAAACTTGATCTTAATATGACTTCGGTTTTTTGTTAGTTTTTTTTTCAGGGTAATTTTGCAATTTATCTATCTCCTGTTATTTTATTTAATTGTCGTTGGTGCTATATAGTTGGAGGATGAATATTTCTCTGATCTTAGTCTACATTATGTACACAGAAATCGCTTCTTTTCTTATGAAACATGTTTCAATGATAGGTAATAAATGAATATTCCTAAACCATTTTTTATTTCAGAATACAATAAATTTGAAGCAAAATTACGTGACCTGCGAGAACAAATGTTGACCACATCCTCTGGCACCTTACGTACTTCCCAAAAGCGGTCTCTTCATGTCAGGTTAGTCATGTGTATTGAACTAAAATTTTATTGAGGTGTATGCGTGTGTTTGTCTTTATAGCAAAGGGGAACTTTATCAACGGGAAAAGTACCACGTACAATATCAAATTGTCAAAACTAGTCTATTTATATTGTATTGTGAAAAAAAATTAATTATGTACCTTATCTTTTTAAGAATATCAATTAGTTTGTGTATTTTTGTCTTGATTTCAGGGCTCTCTATGACTATGATCCGTCTAAAGACAGTGGTCTACCCAGCAGAGGACTTAGGTTTAACTTTGGAGATATTCTGCATGTTATTAATGCAAGTGATGATGAGTGGTGGCAAGCAAGAAAAGTTCTTCCAGGTGGTGAAGAGGAAGGCATGGGAATAATTCCAAGCAAAAGAAGGTTAGACATTCTCCTATGTAACACTTTATAATAGTTTTTTTTTATCTAACTTGAAATAATTTTAGTAGCAAGGTTAGACATTCACCTGAATACCACCCATCAGCTGAGGTAATTACTTGAAATGATTTTAGTAAAAAAGGCTATGTTTTTCAGTTTAGACCTTTGAATAGTTGTTTGGACAGACAGAAGTTTGACATCACGTGATGAGTACACCTCTCAATGTTTGGAATTTTTACGATGTTTTAAAACAAAAGGACATCAGAAAAGTAAAAAAAGAGCATTATACAATTACATCCAAATGCAAAAATAAGGAAGTATAAAAATAAATCAATGAAATGCATCACCAAATAAGCTGTAGGAAATCCACGAAAGGATATCAACTCTGAGATAAAATATCTAGAAATTTAATTGGCAAATGCAAAGATTAAACCAGCTTTGAAAACATTAAGAAACCTTCTTACAGAGGGCCAAACAACTATCAGACTTTAATGGTTGTTTTATCAAAGGAATTTAGAGTGTCAGATCAGAAGCTTGTTTTTAAAACAAGGATTAGGAACAGAGTAAGTAGCAAAGATGAGACCTAAGCCAAACTTGTGGAAGATGTGGAAAGACTAGCCCAGTTATTTTATCCAGATGCTCCACTTGAAACGATGGACTGATTGGCATGCAACCAATTCGTAGATGCATAGCGGATGAGGATATATGAATTATGCTAAAGCAAAGTACGTTTACATCTTTAAAAAAAGCTATCCAGTGGGCGATGAAACTTGAATCAAAGTTGCAGATAAAGAACCAGAAACTCCATCTAGACATTTTTGGACTGTCAAATCAAATAGTATGGAAACATTAACTCCCTTTGATGGAAGTCTAGAAAAATGCAAAAAATGAATTATACAACTGTGTTCTCTGAATATAAGAAGTAATCCATGAGATAGTCGATATTTCAACTGCAATGTTATTTTAAAAGATATATTTAAAGTCAGCAGATACAAGAGTATCACCAGTGTGGAAAACATGAACTTTATAACCGAGACTGTGATGAACCAACCAACAGATAATAATAAACCAAGAAAACAGTGCTCTGATGATGAGTTATAGAGACAAAATGGATAAAAACAACAACAATGAGCTAAGTAGACATTGTAAAGCAGTAATTAGCTGGACTTAAGGGCCAAAGCCTAGCTGAAAGTATTATGTCTGCCTCATTTAAGGTAATGGGCTCATTATATAAAGAAACCTGTACCTGAGTAAATGGAAAGTCTTGCAACAGGTTGATTGACATTGGCTCTACATCTGCTATGCCATTGTTTGAACTGATCTGTTAATGAAAGCTAGGCATTGTCTCCATGGATTGTTGTAAAGAGCAAATGGTCATAACATTACAGCAAGAAGAAAGTTGTAAGCCACCCTTACTATTGGAAGCTACACCACGCAACATGATTATCAGGTAATTAACATATTGGGAGTAGACTTATTATATTAATCATATCTGTCCCAAACATTTTCACAGTTTATGACCAGAACGTCCTTTTGCACAACACGTCATTTACCCACCAGAGGTTGAACTTCCAGTAACTACAAAGATGAAAGCACATGAAAAAGAAGACAACCAACCTAAAGTGTAACACAGCAAAATCCAGAAAGCTAGATGGTGCAAGCCAAATGTCCTCCATCTTGATCATCTTCAGATGTATGTTGGTGGGAGAGTGACCAACTGGTTAGCTTCAGAGAGTTCTTCACCAGAAGAAAATCGACCTGCTGAAGAACCCGATGTTCCTGTCGAGATCACCTCTAAAATATTACCAAGGATGAAGTCACAAGCAATGGATTTCCTCAATAAATGGCCTGAATAGAACTTCCCCAGTGAAAAAACAGAAAGTGTTGAAAAAAAGGCAAGAAGTCATCCTAAGTTTTTACCATAAGGCACGAAAAAAAAGAAAACCACATAAATGAATAAGGAAAGAAATGTTTGTTCTGTTAATCAAAAATGTGATTGCACTTTGCTTCAACGATACATTTAATTGATATCTAATGATGATACGTCTATATTTATGAGCATTAATGTTTTTAGTTTTCAAGACTTACTTCATTGCTAGTTACGAAAATTTAATGTATTATTTTTATTTATGTAATTTGGTTGTTCAAAGGACTTCACATGGGGAAATTTTGTAGACTATTCAGTTTAGAAGTTTGTATTTTTTTGTTTTTTGACCAGAGGGAGGCTTTATCCATGTAATGCGTGCATGGCATTAATGTCTGGAATTTTACATAAAGTCTCAGAACAGTTTGAGCCAATACAATGAATGAGTTAGCAGGCACGTATATTATTTAGTTAATGAGTAATCAGTGCACGATTTAGGTAATATGTTTGAATTGATGTCAGCCAGTTAGTTACTTCAGTGCTTTAAAGTTTGAATTTGTGTTTTCGACAAAACAAAGAAGATACGAAATTAGCAAGTAAGTGGAATTTCAGATTAGAAGTTGTCTTTTGTTAGTAACGTAAGACTGTGTACTTGTAGTCCAAAAAATATGATGGTTTAATTCATTATTATTAAGTGGACTTGAATTTGTAATTTCGTTTTTACTGAATAATCCAAAATAACCTGCAGAATATTTGAAGTCAATGCAGTAAAATAACTGTAGGCTCATGATCACCAGAGTACCCATTTAGTACTGAAATTTGTAGTATATCTATACTAATTTCAGTAAAAGAGAGAGTGTATAAGATACTTTATGTCATTTTGTAGCAGAGTGTGAAATGCAATTGCTCTAAATAAAATTGTGTAACAAGATAATTTTGTTTTGCATTCGAATCTATTATAGCTCTGTTTGATTACTGGTTATATATCTGTGCCTTTGCACATATCTGACTATCTCCTTGAAACTACGTGTTGTACAGAATTATGGCATATTGTTATATAGTAGATATTGATTTATTATACATGTAGATATAAGTTGCAAGTTTACTCAATTACCTATACTGTGTGGTATCTTTTCTCAATATAATGTTAATGACATAAACATATATCAATGTGATATATTCATGTAAAACTGAATTCAAAAGATTCCGGTTTTTTTAGATTAGCCATAGCATTTTTCTTATCTTCAGTAGCCCAGTTGTCATTAAACATTTCAAAACTATCATCTCTTTACACAATAACCTCACACATGGGAAGTAAGAATGGATGACACAAACAGAACCTTTCCCAACCTTCAGTATTCTCAACCCAGTGTGTAATGCACACATCGACTAGTGAAAGGCGTGATTAAGCTGCTCCATGCTGGATGCCCTTTTGATAGATTGCCTTTAATAGTTCCCCACGTTTAGGTGAGGATTTAATCCAAATAGTTATTCCTTTAACTTGATCGATACAATTTCGTACTGGTGGAAGTTAACATGAATTTATAATACCAAGATTAAGTAAGTGACATGCGCAATGAGTTTACAAGGCCTTACTTTGCATATCTCGAGTTTGTTTTGGACACCAGATCTTTCGCCAGCCAAGCTGGATACTGCATTATATCCTTGGCCACTCAATTCATTTAGAAATAATTCAACACCAGTCAATATCTTTGTAATTACACATACGATATCTGTTGCTCTGACCCTCTATAGCTTAACAAAGCCAATAAGTTCTTTCCTAATTTCAAAGTTGTCATCTACAAAGCGGAGACATATTGGTAAATGTTCCACATTGTGAGAAGATACTTTATCAGCAAAACAAAGTAGAATCCAGCTTTTTTTACTCGAATTACATAATATCCTATAACATTTATTATGTCATTTTGTGAGCGGGGAGATAAATATGTAGCGTTTTTTGCTTTGGGATGATACAAATGAGTTCTCAGTATTTCATTATTTTCAGTCTATGTTACAGCAAGGCCAGAAAATTGCCAGGATTTTTGGAATAATTTATATCTTCGGTATTGTCATGAAAAGAACAAAATGACACGAAAAATTTGATGAAAAGTATGTTTATACGTGACTGAAAGGCACTGTTGGTAATAATATAAAATCTACTGGATGAGGGATGTTCAATAGAAGCCTTCAAAGCATCAGCAGCCTGCATAGAATCACAATGATAAACAAGCTTAGAATGGTTGCTTAAAGTATCACTAATTTTTACCCAGTTGTTCCATGATTTCAAATTCGATGACGAGGAACCCACTTTGAGACTAATAATGGTTTGAGAGGGCTTGAATGGGTAATGAGGAAAAAACATTAATATAAGTTTAACATAACAGGAAATGTACAACGTTTCGACAAGGTTTTGTCATCATCAGTATGTCAGGTACCTGATGATGACAAAACCTTGTCGAAACATTGTACATTTGCTGTTATGTTACACTTATATTAAAATTACCCATTCAAGCCGTCTCCAACCATTGTTACATGATTTGTTGTGCTACTTTATCACGCCGACAATGCATTGAAAGAAGGGCAGCACAAGGACCACAAAAAAATGCTATCCAGTTTAGAACTGTAAAATAACCATGGGTGATTTTCAAGCCAAGCTATTTTAAACTTGCAGTTACACCCATGATGAAATGTTGAATGAAAAACGTTTGGTGGTACTACGTGCTTATAAAGATAGGAATACAATTCAGCATTTGATATATTACTGATAACTTGGCATTTGTCATCAAGTGATTTTGTTAATGTCAGTAAATTGCCGATGTCAATGCATGTCACAATGACAACAGAAATGCCATGACAAAATCTGATGAATCCATGATTGCTGTACTGCAGTGCGATAATGATGGTGCAGAAAGAATGGAGTTGTCAGTGCTTAAAGTAGTTTGAGGCTCAAGTAAACCAGCTTGCATTTCATTAATGTCATCACCATAAGAATATAGCTCAGTAGTGTCAACCTCACATGCTTCACATTTATCGCCGGCACCAGAAAAAGACTGACATGGTTGTATCATTAGCAGTGTCTGAAAACAGAAATATATAGCAGTGTTAAAGAAGCGACCAGTATATAGCTTTAACATAACATTGTAGTTTATATGATACATAAAATCTAAAGTAAAGATTGTTGTTGTACTCATATATATATATATAGACGAATTATAATATCATGCACAGATATTCATGGATTAAACACAAACCCTGTAATTTAAAACACCAGACATATGCATAACACAACAAAGGTAGCTATTCTAATTGCATTTCAAAGGCTATATTAGCTTCTAAAGCAGCAAAGCTACATAGTACTGTACCTTGGTCGTCATATGCCAATCATTTTCTTTTGCTGGCAAAAAGCATTGGTATATAACTGCAATCAGTTTTATTGAGACGCTTCATTCTGCTCATTAAGAAGCGTCGAAGATCTAGCTAAAATATCGTATACTGTATAGTCTCGCGAGCCAGACTCTTACCCGTATAGCGGTAATTTTCAAATGGGTTTAAGATTAGTACAATTCCCACCTCCTTCCTTGTACGAAAATGAAAACCTACAAAAATGCTATCAATCACTTTATAGTTACAAGCTTACTTGTGGTCGGCCCAGCATGGCCAGGTGGTTAGGGCACTCGCAATCTGAGGGTCGCGGGTTCGAATCTCCCGTCCCACCAAACATGCTCGCCCTTTCAGCCGTGGTGGCGTTATAATGTTACGGTCAATCCCACTATTCGTTGGAAAAGAGTATCCAAGAGTTGGCGGTGGGTATTGATGACTAGCTGCCTTCCATCTAGTCTTTCACTGCTAAGTTAGGGACGGCTAGCGCAGATAGCCCTTGTGTAGCATTGCGCGAAATTCAAAACAAACAAACAATACTTGTGCTCAAAACTACGTATAGCTGTTAGATATACTCAATTGTTTCAGTTTGTCTCCCAATGGCACATTGATTTGTCTGCGGATTTACAACGTTTAACTACAAACAAACAAGCAGTTTAAGTTTAATGCGAGCGTTATGATATGGATAGTTTATATAGCACGGGTGTCATATTTAGTTATTTTTACATGCGAGAGTTTATGGCAAGTTTATTTACGTAATTGTTCACGAATCATACTTTGTGTAGCATGTACATTCAATTGTTTTGAGTTAGCGATTATGTTGTTGCGTCATGTTACTAGAACTTTCTGAAATTTTCTCGTTGTTTTAATTGGGTATTATTGCATCAGAATGTCTAGTATTGCATGGAATGTTCTAGACGTCTGTCCGGTTGTAAATATGTATCGAAAGATTATTATTTAGATCTAAGTGTCAACAGAAGTCATTGCATGTGACTAATTCAAACCAAAAAAAAATGCTAATGCTTCATCAGAAGAATGTAGACTTTGTAGAAAACGTTAAATGGCATAAGCAGTTGCGCTATAACTATATAAGCATAATTTTTTACATCACAAAAATAGGGTTTTCGTCCAACCTCCCTCGAACCCTCCGTGTGTACGTGCGTTGTAACAGATATACGTCAAAATATCCTTGAGTTAAATTGTGGGTATGTAAGATCTATCTATTGATATATTTTGTACAAGCTTTCTACTGTTTTGATGCTACTTCTTTTTTATTTCATTCATATTATTGTTACGACATCGAGGTCACGTGACTAGTATCACGCCACGTCATTCTCGAACTTTCACGTCTTTTCCTTAAATCTCTTGATCTTTCTAGATATAGTGTAGTCTTGTATATATAAGACCGGCCACGAAGCGACGGGGAGGTAATGAGTAATTGAATGTATGCGGATAAAATATTGTTGGCCACGTGAGACGTGAGTTATAGCATTGTTATAGCGCGACTGTTGAAATTAAGTGTATCGCAAAGTTATATTCAGAAAGAATTAACCAGTTTCTAATTTAAGAAAGG
>NW_013667526.1:116940-127752 GCF_000517525.1 Limulus polyphemus
ATTCGATGAAGTTAACTTATAATAAGAGATCTAATGAAGTCAGCTTTGTACCAGGAGACAAGGTGTGGTTGTATAATCCCAGGAAGACCAAAGGGAAGTCTCCTAAGTTGTCTTCTCAATGGGAAGGCCCATATGATATAGTGGATCGTCTGTCAGACGCGACTTTCCGGATAAAATGTGGTCGGCGAGGTAAGCCAAAAGTGGCGCATGCCAACAGGCTTTGGCGTTATCATGGTCCAGGACATTTCAGTTGGGACGAAGTGAGCAAAGGAACAAATGACGCTGCTGAAGAAGTGTCACCTGAAAAAGTCACTGTCGAAGAAGAAACTCTACTCAGTTTGAGAAGGGAAACGGTGAAGCTCTTGATGAAGTTACTACCACTGATGTGACTGTTACTGACGATAAGACATTTCCTGATGATACAGATGAACTCCACGTGAAGCAGAAGCCAACGAGACGGAGACCAGTACGGAAGAAGATATGTCCCGTAAAATTAAGAGACTTTGTTGAATTGTAATTTTGTGTTTGTAATTCTGTACATTTAATTAAGTTATTGTTAGTTGTCATTGGTTTAATGTAAGTGGCTATTGTTCGAGAAGAACAATACTAAGGAAGGTGCAGTATTACGACATCGAGGTCACGTGACTAGTATCACACCACGTCATTCTCTTTCACGTCTTTTCCTTAAATCTCGTGATCTTTCTAGATATAGTGTAGTCTTGTATATATATAAGACCGGCCACGAAGCGACGGGGAGGTAATGAGTAATTGAATGTATGCGGATAAAATATTGTTGGCCACGTGAGACGTGAGTTATAGCATTGTTATAGCGCGACTGTTGAAATTAAGTGTATCGCAAAATTATATTCAGAAAGAATAAACCAGTTTTTATTTAAGAAAGGACTTGTGTCGCTAAAGTTTCGTCGGAACGAATTTACATGTTTTTTTGGAAAGATAATATTGTAATATATTTTTTTGTTGGGTGGATTATTTTGGACTATTTGGTAAAAATGATGCTAAGTCCAATACACGTAATGATAACGAATTAGTTAATTTTATTTTTATTTTTTACATTTGTTAAATGCTATCTTCACTTGTAGGCATAACTTCATAAACAGCATTTTAAGAAAAATTATAAGACTAATGGTCCACTTAACTCACAAACAAACACACTAACTCACTGTATAGCTTAGTAACTGAAACAGAACTGATTAACTCATTGACTGGAATTTATATCATTACTCATTTTCTACTTACTACACAGAACTTCTTGATTCATAAGTTTCATGAAATGTCTAGAAAATGTCATGATAAGTTCCCCTAACAACAATTATTTAAGTTAAAATATGAGAAAAACTTATAATACTGCCCACTTACTGGTTATGAAGTACCTTAAACAATCCTCATACACAAACAAAACAGTTCACTAAGTTGTCCATTCTCCAAGTCTTTGTTGTGGTTTTCTTTTCCAAGGGTTATGATATGTACCTAAGTCGGCCTCTTGTCACTTGTTGATTTTTCACTAGGAAAATTCTCCTTAGGTTGGCGGTCGAGGCTTTATTCTTTGTGATCCTTTGGAAGCGGTCTCGATAGGAACCCTGGACTATTCAGCAAGTCAACTTTCTGCAGCGAATTCTTCTTTGAAATTATCCAGTTAGTTATTCTCTCACCAATGTACTTTCAAAGACGAACACAGTGGATGACCTTTAACTTGGACTGCCTGTCTTTCTGGATTTTGTAAACTACATTATTTATGGTTTTCAGTACAAGATATGTTCCTTTTCAACACTTTCTCAACCTTGGAGTTTATTCTTTCTTTTTGTGGGGATTGTACAGCCATGCCATGTCACCTCAAGTGAATCCAGTCTTATTGGCATTAACATCATAGAGACTTTTCATTTTATCACCAGCTGATTTGAGCCTTTCCTGTACAAGGCATTCATGATGTCAGTGGTATCCCTTATTATTTCTGTATATTCTGTGTAAGATTCTGTTGAGTGACTATCTTCCAGATGTAAGTAAAAAGGTCCTTGATTCCATGATTTTTTGATGTTCATCCACATAAATGGCTCATTGGTTTAAAAGTGTATGGTTGTATCTCTCTACCACGTCATCAGAAGATGGATGAGGGTATATTTTCTTTGTCTCTTTGTTTCCAATGATCTGACACATTTCCACAAACATGATAGAATAAAAGTTTCATCCCTGATTTGAGTGAAGTTCCATAGGCTTCCCAACTCTTGAAACAAATTAATAGATGGGTTTCCTTACTAGAGTTTCTTCTTCTTGGTTCGGAACAGCATGTGCTTTTGACCATTTGGTGAAATTGTTCATCATAACTATGATGAATTCATTCCCGCTTTTACTATGTGGCAGAAAACCAAGCACATCGAGAACAACTCTCATGTGGTGCTCCAACACAATATTACTGTAGTTGCCCATACTGTTTCTTTCATGGACCTTTTCATTCACATGATTTACGCCAATTTTCTACAAGTCTCTGGTACTCAACTCAACAGAAGCATTCTCTTACTCACTTCAGTACCTCTTAAAAACCTAAGTGTCCTGCTGTTGAATATGATGGAGTGCTTCAGAATGCATAGACTTTAGAAGTGCTAACCTTAGTCAGTGTTTCTTTCTATTGGTATCTTCCTTTTTCTGGTACAATAATTCTTCTTGTGGGTATAATAAATCCCAATGTCCCAAGTATATCTTTGGACTATATGCAGCAACTGTTTGCCATGATAGTTTTTGCAATATTCTTGGTCCACTGAATTGCTTGATCCACGAAATAACTTGTACTCTTTAATCATCTTTACTTTAAGTGTTGGTCCACATTAATCCTGCGTCATCCCTTTTCAATTTCATATCTTAGACTATATTCTGATGTACCTTAGGTAGGAATGATGGAAATGACTTAGGGCTCAAACAACTCTTAGAAACTTTCCCACTTTGTACTTGTGATAAGTGTACCCCTACTACAATATCACTGGTATCTATATCTAAAATGAGATATTTAAGAGTTGGATATGCTAATACAGAAGTACTGGCTAATTCTTTCTTCAGTTTTGCGAATGCTTGTTACAATCAGGAGTCTAACATAACGTATTTGTTTTCTCAAAAACATTTCCAGATAATGATTTGACAAAACAATGATAGTAAGAGCACAGGATCCAAAATCCTTTGACCTCATACAAGTCCTTCAGTACTGGCCAATTGTGGGTAGAGTCAGTCTTTGATAGATCTGTAGACACCCCTTCTCTACTGACTATGTGTCCCAGTAAACTCACCTGTTGACAGAATAATTCACACTTCTTGGTATTCAGCTTGAGGTTCTCTTTCCTCAACAAATCCAGAACTTTTCTTAGCCTATCACAGACTCTATCAAATGTCTTCCCAAGTGTGATTATATCATCGAAGTAGATGAGTATGATGTTCCAAGGTAGTTCAGAGACATCACATTTCATTAGTAATTGAAATATAGCAGGTGCATTACACAATCCAAATGTGATGCATCCAATTGTTACAATCCATTTCCTACAGTAAAGTCTGTCTTCTCTATACTTGATTCATTAACTTGCTCTTGGCAGTAACCACTTTTAAGATACAAAATGGAAAACATCCAAATTAGAGTCAGTCTTTGACAACAGTTAGGCATTCTTCTTTGTGACTTCATTTATCTTCTGGTAGTCCATGCAGAACCTTATTTATTCATCTACTTCTTCACAAGTACAATAGATGATGTCTAAAGACTAGTACTCAGTTATATTACTACTTTTTCCTTCATAACTTCTATCTCTTTGAAAGCTCAGCTTTTTTCTAAATTACTGTCTTCATTAATTTCATTCTCATTTTATCTTTCACCGTCACCAATTTCTTCATTCTCATTTTTACCAATCCCAGTTCTGATAATGGTCATAGTTGTGGTTGTCAGATTTCAATCTTCATTCTCAATCCACGTTGTTATATTTTACTTCTTGGGACATTTCAGCTCTTCATTTTGAGTGAAATAAAGATCATAGTGCAAAATATCAGTTTCGGGTTTTATCATTGCAGTACTGAAGATATGTGTGTTTGCAAGCAACTACAGCAGGAGAGAAGCTTAACACTTACTTGCCAACTTAGCAAATTCATATCCACCATGTTAAAGATGTTGTGATGGTACAGAGATTCTGTATTCCATGATTTGTGTTCAACCACTAGATCCACATTGGGGATATGCATATCTACTTTCCTTTTCTTTTCATGGCTTCAATCTTCTTATCTCTTTTAAGTTTTGACCTCTATGTTTTGAATTCTGAAAGAAGGCTACTAGTTTGACAAGGTGAAAGAAAAAGTTGGTAGCTGCAAAATTTCATTACAGTGGTGCTTCATACACCATTGGTTTGTCACCTTCGAACTTTATAATGATTTACAAGATTCGTGTATAACAGGTATAGCATTTCGCGTATTTGCATATAGCTGAGATAATGCTTTGAAAATCCACATAGTTCTTATGAATTTATAGTGGGCATGTATTTTACTTTGTCAAGTACTTCCTCATTCAAGTGGCATTGTTGACATAAGATTGGTTATACAAGATGTACTCACCTATCACTTTTAAATTAACTTTATTCTTCTTGAAACTGTGGAATACAGGCAAATCACGAATTTTCTACCTTTTTATTTTATTATACACTATTTCAAAATTTGTCAGTTATTCAGATGTATGTGCAGTTTCACATAACACATGGTCAAGAAAGTCTTCAACTTGACTTTGTTCTAGCTACCTTTGTCCTTTGTCATTCCTTTGGAGCTAACACCTGCTTTTCACCATTAGTGTGAAAGTAGACAGCAGTTTCTCCAATGGTAGGTTAGACAATATCTCAAAATTATATCCTCCCTTATTTTGTAAGTGGAATAACCAGTCACATGGGTGTTTTAACTTGCTCTGGTAGGAATGGTGTTATGACTTTAACTATTTATGATGATGTTTTAATAGTCTGGAATAAGATTTCAAGTTAAACAGTGCAGTAGAAGCTTTTATTATGTACAGTCTGAAGAAAAATTTACAGCTGAGATGTAGTTCTTCAGCAAAAGTGACTGTCTTTTGTGCTAAACCAAGTACACATAGGGGTGATTTAATGGCCAGATGGGTATGGGGCTAGGATTTTCTACCGGGCCTATTAAGATCTCGACTAAAGACCAAGGTAAAAAAGTTAAACTTATTAAAGGGTCTTTTTCGAGCCCAGACCTGGGGCTACAGCCCCTGCCTTAATCTGCCCCTGAGTATACACACTAGGGTTTGTTATAATACAAACTGTTCACTGTATTTCTGTACATTTGTGTCGAATATCTTTATTTCTCACAAATGTAGTTAGTCAAATTTTCTGTTATTCTGTGGACCTATATTGTCACTTTATAGGAAATCAATTTTATCTGTAAATATCAAACAGTAGATAGAAAAGAGAAAAATGTGGTTCCTTGAACACGGGATATTATTGTGGAATTTTCTGTCTTTTGCTAAAATTTGTATTGTGCTGTTATATTTATAAAGACATTATTCTTGATGAAATGGGTTTGTCACAACTCAAAGAATTTATTATTAAAAGGAAGAGTTGGTCTCTTTAGAGAGCCAGTTGTTGGGTCTAGGAAAATATCTCTTTAGATATATAACTTTTGCCAATACTGTGCATGTCTATGACTTCTTTCTCTTAACAAGCTGGGGACCCAGAAATGAGAGTCTTCAATGCCTAATGTATGCAGAATGTCCAGTCATATTCTCCTCCTGAATATCTACCTTAGTATGAGAGAAAAATGAATGACTGAGAGTTGTAACGATGATGCAGCATCTGGCAATTTGAATGGTGTAGTCTGTATAGAACTACCAGGCCTTTGCAAGATAGAGTAACCCAATCCATGCTCTGGTCTAAGCCACCCTAGAACAGTCACGAGAAACCGTAGGTGCTGTTGGGGCACGAAATCCGTCAACAACAGCTGTTTCACAGATAGGTGAGCAAATGGTGAAGATGATAGACCATGGAGAAATTGTGAGCTTCTCCAAGCTAGGAGATATTTTGCCAGGGCAACAATGGATCTGGCAGTGCTGACAGACAAGCTGCTGTAGATCATGGACCAACTGCTTATCTGAAGGACATGGTTCTTGAGCATGATTACCATACTGTACCTGAAACTTTTAGGATGTCTCGGTCAGATGAAGTCCAATATTTTATAAGAGTAAAACTATATCTATTATCAAGGGTGTTTGTGAACGAGGCAAAGCAGATCTCTCCCCCATCCCCCAAATGTTCAAGGGCATAGCAAAAGAGCATAATAAGATTTAGTTCATTCCCAGAAGAGGGGTACCACAAATAGTTCGACTGCTTGCATGTATGATCTGTGCCATCTGCATGATAAAGCTTACCCTATGGTGGCTCCAACAGATCAAGAGGATATCGTCATTGACAAGTTTGTGGAGGGCTACCCAATAAAACAATGAGATACAACATGGGTGTGAGAAATACTGCCCTCTTAATGAGGCAGTTTCTTTCGCAACAAGGTAAAAAGTAATACATTTAAACCAGTTGTATGAAAGGGAGAAGGCAGCGGTGGCAGCTACTGTGGCTATACCTCATACAGACCACTCTACTCAGACATCATGGCTAAAGCCCTACAGAGGATTAACTAACACTCACAAATACCAGCACAGCAATTCAGTCATATTTGTACCCAGTGAATGGGTAAGGCTATTTTGATTTTGTCCTGTTCTTCATGTCACAGTCTATGTGATGATGCCTCTGTCAAGATGTTGTCCATGGAGAGATGAACAAAGAATTTTCTTAGCTTATGAAGTGTTGGATTACTTTCAAGTGAGCTGCCCATATATTGCTGAGCAGCAAGATAGGCAAGGCTATTGGTTTTGACTGACAGCTCAGCAGGTTCGTGAGAGCCAGCAACAGACAGTAAACACTGCCACTACATCTGCCCACTGACTTGGGGAGTGCAGTGGACAGCTTGTATCGAAATGTTTGGTGGTCAACCCAGCTCTGTAAGGGCGGGATGGATCTTGTTACACCATTTGAGCTGATCATAACAGACTTCATTCTGGCAAATGAAGATAAACTAGACTTGAATTAAGAGGTAAATCTCAGGCAGTGTATAGGATGTGTCACTCACAGAATGAAGATGCTTCTCACTGTGGAGCTTATTGGTCAATTTTCTCTGTACAATGCATGAATTGATGTTGCATGGGAACGTTATAAGATGTCAGCCAAACCAGTTTCAGAAACAGTGAATTGCACAAGTACATGTGGGTGAGGAAGTCATAGTATATGAGTGGTGTTCTGTAGTTTACTGTTGATGAGGTCTAGTGTATTAGTGCTGTGTAATACAGTAATAGAGCCCACATGTGTAATGTACGGTTTCTTGTACAGAAAAAAAGGCAAGCAGAATTATTATGAGCAGTTATCTGTCCAATGATTTGCTCAGTATTGTTCTGCACTTATGGGTGATCAGTTATCTAGCTTTCTGTTGGAATGGTCAACAGCATGTAAGTATAGTTGAAGTAGCTAAATCTATTGGTAAACACTGGGGTTGCATTTATTGTGCAATGTTTGAAAGTGAGTACACGGTTGCCAACACATCTGAGATCACTGCAAACAACCTGGACTGAAACCAGTGGCAGTAACTTGGTGGCATGATGATTGTTTATGTTCTTGTACTTATGGGGCCAGATGGCTGATTAGTTGAACAACAATAACTCAAAATCACATACAGTCTTGGCCAAAATGTTTGCATACTGTTCTATATTGATGTTATTGTCTACATGCATGGAGTAGTTGGTGAGTAAGTGCCCGAGTCGTTACAAAGAAGATGGTGTATAATCATACACAAGTATATACGTTGTTATTCTGGTCTTTGTAAGTTGTTTTGAGCATTTGTTTGTCAAAACACACATACACACCCGTTTTATATAAAAGGGTGTGTTTTTGGTATAATATTTTTTAAACTGATCAATTCTTTGTTCAGGCAATTTATCTGTACTTGGTGTAGAGTCATGCCTCACCATGTGGCTGAAGTTTATGGGGTGTCAAATTGTTCGACTGTCTAGAAATAATATGAAGCAAACAGAAGTTGCCAGAACATTAGGGTACCTTCAGTAAACTGTATCCAGAATCCTGAAACATCACTGGTATACGCCAAAAAACTACTGCCCAAGATGACAGTTCTAACACATCAAGGTCGAAAGAAGTCTTGTAACACCTTATGACTGGAATGCCATGAACACATTCATTCCAAGGTATCCAGAAGAACAGTTAATAGGAGACTGACAAACAAGGTTATTTTGCAAAAAGGGCTATCTGCAAACCAATATTAACCGGATTCACTGCTATCATCGCGTTATTTGCCAACTTTGTTTTCCAGGATGACAATGCCACTGCCCACAGTATGAGTATTGTACAGGATTATCTCGACCACGAGGACGTTACAAGATTGTCATGGTCAGCAAAGTCTCCAAATTGTAATCCCATTGAAAACTGATGGTAGAACTGAACCAGAAAATTGCTAACCATGACTCTAAACCAGCTACTATAGCTGAGTTGCAGCGTCTTCTAGTGACAAGTTCAGATGAAATCACAGTGGATTACATCAATAACCTCACCAACAGCATTCCACGTCGCCTTACAGAGGTTATTAGAGTACAAGGAGGACCAACAAAGTACTGAATGTTTAATATGAACTAATATAAGGTTACAGATGCTATTGATGATAATGTGATGTTATATTTTGTCATTGGATATGTTTTAGTAAGATTTTGTTGTGATAGGTGTCTGATAAAATTGCTTGTTGTTCTAATATATCGTTCATGATATCCACATAACCTGTCTCCTTATACAAATTACATATGCAGATGTTTAATATAACATGCATTTCACAGTTTGATAATTAGTATAATTGTATACTCCATCTTAATAATAATAATCTTTTTTGTTACAAGTTGTGCAAATATTTTGGCGAATACTGTAGTTAGAAGTGATGCACGTTATATTAACTGTCCAACGGTCTTCTCTGAAGCACTAAAAATGTAGCCCATGCTGAGCTATAGTCGATGTTAAAGGACAGAATCATACAGCTCTCAGAGCAATGCTGGATTTAGAGGTGGGCAGTGGAGCAGTTATGCTAGGACCCTGTGGGTAAGGGGATCCCAACCAATCTATGTAAACTGGTAGCTGACAAAACTCGTAACAGTGATGTATCATTGACAGGAGCATAGAAATTCCAGGTTGAATGCTTCATCACAATCATAGACAAGCTGATAGTGTGCTTGAATGATCATCTTGCAGTATATGAATCAGCTGAAACCAAGTATGGGTTTCTCACCAGCTTCAAGACTATGCCTATTCCCAACATTTTGGCAGCTGTAAAGAGCCTGTGCATAGGTTGCTTAATCGATTTGGGTGATTATTTCCCAGAAAAATTGGGGCATTTTTCTAAGTTCACATAAAGTGGCATTACCCTATCTGTGCAAGAATGCTTGCAAGTTCCTCAATACAGTAAGCTCAGATATGTCTTTCAAAATATCTGAATCTGCCAGTTACCAATTGCAGCAGAAAGACCTTTTGAAAAACGAACTTTTGACTTTTATGCAAAAAAATCATCTCAACATGTTCTGCTTGAATGCAGTCAAGAGAAACATGCTTTCATGCATCAATTTTGACATCGTTTCATACTTCACAGAAGACGACATTGTAAAGTTCAGTTTTAATGTTTCACAGCTCAAGCTGTGTGAGTGGTGATGATGGATGGGTTTTGCACCAAACCCTTTGAATGGAACACATTTTCTTTTAGGTTCATTTAGATTTCTTTGCTGAGACGTGATGTTCGTTCATTTCTGTGCATATGCCTCTTTGTGAAATAAATAAATGAATATACGTTGCTATTTGTTCAGTCTTTTCAATAATGGTGAAGTTCAAAGCGCTTAAAACCAATCAAAGTATGTTTTGGGCTGCAGATACCTGTAGTGAATATATCTGATCAAAATTTTTATAATAACATAAGTTTTGAATATTTAAATGCTCTGCGTTAGGATTAAATAATTTAAATTCACTTGATTAGCTATGAACCCTGTGGAATAGAAAATAAGTTCTGTGATGGGAAGGAAAGGCTTCCCCCCAAAAAAAATTGTGCTAGGCCCCAGAAACCCTAAATTTGGCCTTGTTGCATAGAGTGTTTGGTTTTCTCCAGTAGTGATTGTCAGAAAGAAGGAAAATACATCTATGTTCTGTATTGATTTTAGATGGGTGAATGTAGTGATTTGTTTTTATGGGTTTTCTTTGCGATGGTCAGTTAAATGTCTATACCTGCTGAAAGGTTCCAATTGGTTTAACATGTTAGATCTGGGATCCAGATACTGGCATATCTTAATAAAGAGCAGACCTAATTTTGAATGAAAATAAATTTTGTGATCTGAATTAGGTTAACTGTGATTATTGACCTGCAAGGTATGGTACCCTTTTTTTTTTTCATTAATATAGTCCTGAAAGGATGTTTCACTTTCAACATTGAAATATTTAGCAAGTAGTGAACATTCATGAAAGGATAATATCACTAAGCACGGTAGTGCTTAGTATATATGTAGGGGTGGGCCAAGAAAAAAATGGCTGCCATATTCAATCTATTACTCTATGATGCTTACAGATAATTACGGTTGAGTTATAATGTTATTTGAGCACCTAATTAACATGATCGAGTGTTTCACAGCTTATGAGACTCTCAAAATTATTGTTTGTTTGTAATTAAGCACAAAGCTACACAATGGGCTATCTGTGCTCT
>NW_013667526.1:128282-132154 GCF_000517525.1 Limulus polyphemus
ATACATACCGCTGTGCCACGTGGGGGGGGGGGCAAAATTATTGAAAAGTATTGCTAAAGTGGAGATCTGGGAACTAGCTAAAGAGCCAAAGTGTTCATTTTTATTTTTTATTTTTCCATGCTAGCCAAAAAATGAGTGAAATTTTCACAGTGGTTTTAGTACAACAGAAAACATTGTAAGTGTACAGGTAGTGTTTAGTATGTAGGGATGAGCTGAGAAAATATGACCAACACATTCAATTTATTATTATTTGATGCTTACAAATAACTGCTAAAGTTGAGTTATAGCCTTACTTGAGCACCTAATTGCAGTCATCGAGTGTTTCACAGCTTGTAACTGTAATTATTCTGTTCTTCTACCACACGTTTTTGCGGGGAAATAATAAAAAGGAAAACAACTACTTAGCAGTAAGTTCAGTTTATAAGCATATATCATTTTCATGTTTCATAAATAACAGTTTCATTTCTAGTCGCTAGATGGCAGAACAGTTCTATATAACGACCACTTGTTGCTTTTTATTCCACAAACTTGATATCTGCCAATACAGTTTCAGTAACAATATATAAAGCAAGAAAGAATAACCTAAATTCATATTGAAGTTATCAAGAAGATCAAGTATTTATGCAACTGACAGATCTGTGTACATGTTATTGATGTCTGAGTTTTAAAATGCCAATTCTTAATTATCAAAACAATATATTATATTGTAGTCTACTTTTCTTCAAATTTTCAGTGGGGCCAGCCTGGCAGCTGTGTGTGTGTATGCATATTATCATACTTCATGGTCTGGAATCTATATGTGTGTATGTATGATGTTTTCCTTATTAATCTATATGACCCTAGCATGTGGTGGAGTCGACTGTATGAATACGCAGTGATTTGAGGTGAAGCTGAAAGGTGTGGGTTCTGTAAGTATCCTCACTCCAGGGTACTTGTACTTTTCTAGTGGAACCATTCAAGCTTCACTGGCCCCCAGTGTAATCCAAAATTAGAGAAACTGACAAAACAGATATGACATTAATGATACAAATTTTCACATAATTATACAAATAAAACATATGTTCAATATTACCACTGAATTATAAAAATAAAATAAATGTTCACTTTTCAACCTACTTCAATGAAATTGTTTTTTTTTTAAAAAGAGGGGAAACAAGTAATAAAAATTGTTTGCAAAAATACAGGGGTGAATATACAAAACTAGACAAAAATTCATACATAAGTAGCCAGTAAGTACTTGGTCAGTCTTACAAGCTTATGGTTATTAGCCACTGTAAGACTGTATAGCAATATTCAGTTTAAATGCTTTTATTCAAACCTGAATTAATGCAACTGACAGGAATTCAACATTTAGTTGTAGATAAAAGTTATTCTTGGAAAAATTTGGCAACTTCTGTAGTGATTTTTGCATTGTTTTGTGTATTCATCCCTACCTTGTTTCTACACTTATTGGCATTTCCATCCCTACATAATACTTAATATTTCCCAACTTTTGTTTATTACTTGTTAACGAAAACTACATTTGAGAGGAAACACAAAATTGTGTTTACCTGGTGTGTTTTAACAAGAGTACTGGAAGATATTTCAATTGGATCTAATCAAAGTATTCATAAGTCAGTGAAGTTACCTGTAATAAAACTTATATCAACTGTAAAGTTACCCAATGTTTTGTTTGGTTTGTTTGTTTGTAATTAAGCACAAAGCTACACAATAGGCTATCTGTGCTCTGCATACCACGGGTATCGAAACCTGGGTTCTAGTGTTGTAAGTCCGCAGACATACCGCTGTGCCACTGGGGGTATTTTGTTTAATTGTGATGAGATATCTTCAATCCTACAGATTTTCTTACCATTGTTTCAGTACCAGGTGCTGTTAAAAAGCATTGAAATGAAAATGGTTAGTGTACTGCTCGAGGTCGAAAGACACCTGTGCATTAAACCTTTGCAAGTTCCACCTAGTCTGGTACTTGAAAGATATTCCCAATGGAGATACATCGTAAGTGTTAATGGTTAGAATTACAAATTGGCACTTATATAATGGCAGACCCAAGTCAGCTTTTGTTCAGGAACCAGTATTTGCAACTTCAATTCCATTTTTTTCCTACTGGACCCAGCTCTGTTTACAAAACAACCAGATTGTAATGAAGGGAATGCATCTGAATTTGAGGGTAAGCTGTGTCAGCTGTTGTCATTACTTCGACAACAATAGGCAACACAATTACAGGTATTAGTCAAGCAGTGAAGCCTGGGGAATGGAGAAGTTCAGAGGTGTTAAGTATACATTTTCAGTGGGTGACATAGGCATGAGCACACGGGAAGTCTGTAGATATGTCATTTGATCAATGTAGTAATTTTATCACTGGGTCTCTAAAGTTTGTTTTAGAGAAGAATTTGGCTGTGAAAAAAACAATTACAACCCTTTTTACAAGCTACACTTCTGGCTTACTTTCTGACTAATTGGAATTCAATCTGGACTTTTGCTGCTTAAGATCAAATTTTTGACCCTTCTGTCTATCTTATTCTTCAATTAGCCAGAATGTTTCATTCACCAGTTTAAGCTTCTGAGTTTGATTATTGCATTATGGAAGGATGTTTTGGTGAGAACTAATATGCCCAGGATTGTTTTGTTTTTTAGCAGAGATGCAAATCATAAGGTTGACTCCAAGACTCCCAGTGTTGACCTGATTTTCAATGAATGAATGAAGACCTTTTGCTATCTGACATACTGGACCTCACTTCAATGGTTGTTAGGCTAGCCCTGAAGTCTCCTAGCGCAAGACAGCACCTCTCGACTACAGATTGATTAGTCAATGCAAGACCAACCCTGGACATACTGGCAGCACCACCAAAGAAGTCAACAGACTTCACACTGCAGATAAAACCAAACTTGGAGGCAGCCTACAAGCCAAGCATGTCACCAATACTCACTCTTCCTCTGGTAAAGAAAGAGTTAAGATGGTCTTCAAAACAATGGGAGTTCCCTATTTAGTGTACAAATGTCACAAGATTTTTGGCTACTTCCTGAAGTGGAGGAGAACATTACTGAAGCTGAAGTCCTCTAAAGAGTTGACTAGACTCTTTGGTACAGTATTTCATAGATGAGATATGGGGAACAGCCTCCAAAGACAGAGACCACTACTACCACTGGCAGGGTGACAATGTGCATTGTGCCAAGTCCTGTCATCATCCATAACAACAACATCATCGACAACCATTTCATTTGAAGTGAACAAGGGGCCTTCCACTTCAATAGCAGTGAAGCTACCACAGTGGCAGTCAAAGATCAAGTTAACAATGATTCCACCAACAAAAATCACTGTACAGCTGCAGATCCTGATGCTGAAATGACATTATCAAGAGATGACTGTGAAGTGGACAGAGGCCTGGGCTTTGTATACAACTGTAAGGAAGACCAGTTGTGCCAGAGAAACACCCCATTTTCCTGGCTAAAAGAGAAGGTCCACCAGTTGCATATGGAGCTGGCTGAAACCAGAAGACCCTTAGGCCATGCCTGCCTGTTGTCACTTAGCTGTCATATGAGAGGGTTTGCTGATGGGATTAAGGGAAGGTAGACTTCATGCTTGTTATTAAGTAATTAAGTATATTTCATATAATTTTTATTGTTTATTTATTTAAGAGTGTATTTTGTGTAATTTATAGATATCTCTGCATTTTTTCATTTTTCTTTCTTTTGTACAACTATTTACCTTGTATAAAATTGTATTTTTTTAAGGTTGTGTTGTGATTCATTGGTTAGAGGGTTTATTCTATATTTTAATTATTTTTTATGTTCATATTGTTACGTCTCCGTTCGTTAGTTAATTTTCCGTAACTTCGTTCCGACGAAACTTTAGTGACACAAGTCCTTTCTTA